>NC_046369.1:38533495-38633495 GCF_011125445.2 Fundulus heteroclitus | reverse complement strand
ATCCCTTGCACCCTAGTCACAGACTATTTCAATCACTTCCCTCTGGCAGGAGGCTGCGGTCCATCAGGACCAAAACCTCACGCCACACGAACAGTTTTTTACCATCTGCTACCGGCCTTATAAACAAGGCCAAGAGCCTCCTGTGAAACTGGACATTTTCTCTCTCCCCCGTTTAGGACTTACAACCTTCTGCGTTATATTAACGCACAGTTTACTGAGTGTATATAACTTTTGTGTATATATGCATTTTATTTTATTGTATTTTTATTTTTTGTCTGCGCCATCAACACCAAGTCAAATTCCTTGTAAGTGCAAACCTATTTGGCAATAAACTTGATTCTGATTCTGATAAAGGAATGGCCTGGGGAATGGAATGCGAGGCAAGATTAAGGATGGCCAGAGAGAGAGGTCAAGATGACGTTTAAAGGAAGCAAATTCAGGAATAATAATGGGAGTTTTTTTTAACAAAATTACAAATAAAGCTCCCTGACACTGTTCATTTATGGAACCAAAAAGATTCACATCAATCCTTTAGTGAGTCAGCAAGGATAATGAACATTAAACCTGGATATATCTGGCAGAACTTAAACACAGGCTCTGCAATTCCAGTGTTTTTATAGAATGATCCCAGCTTGGAGCTGTACTATTATGCCTCCTGCTGTCACTGAGAGTACGTAGGCATGTGTACCACAACTTCAGATTACTCCCTAAACCAACTTAAGTGAGCCGGCCCTAACCTCAGGGTGCCTCAGGAGGACAAATCCACCGAACCTGCCAAATTCAGTTGACTTAGCCATATAAATATACACTTGAATGTTCATAAAAAAATGTTATCTTCGAAAGATGGCAGAAAAGCCTTTAGAAAAGCGACGAGTTGTTCTACCTTGGGAGACGTTACAATGGAAACTGAATTAATGAATTACACCTGCCGATTCATGGGGCGGAGGTTGCTTGAAAAGTCATAATGTACGGTCTGCTTAAATGTGAGCATGCATGGATGGGGAAAGGTGAAAATTGCTTAAATGCTGCTGATTTTTAGACGTGAAACAAATGGAGTGATACATCTCACCTTACGAGCCAGACAGCGTTTAGCGATAGCGAATGCAGATGTGTTGACCCACAGACTGGCTGTGTTGAACAGGGGGAGTGATGACGTGGCAGCATGGAGGTGAGCTCTTGGAGATGGGCTATGAACCAAAACGGTCGCTGAAGAAAGTTTATGAATTAATGAACGAAGCATCAATGTCAGTGGCATAGAAGTGTAAAGCTTGGCCTGAGGGAAGTTTGATGAACGGAGATCTGACGAGACTGCTGCAGAAGATGGACCTGGTGATACGTCAGACGGATTGGTAGATTTGAGTAGTGATTGCCCCACTGGATAGCACGAGAAAAAGGTGGGAAAGCTGGAGGAGGGAGGACCAGGAATCATGACGAGAGAGCTCCGGGAATCAGACAGATGATCAGACTTGAAGTCGGACATGATTCAGCTAGATTTAATGATGAAACTCAGCTGAAGAGCAGGGAGATCCATGAGTGGGGCACCTCATAAGCAAAGTCATGTGCGATGGAAGGATGCGGTCCTGATGCGATTGGCTGGTACACTGACGCTTGATAAGGCAGTCAATAGAGCAGGTGCGTTGAATGGCTGTGTTTCCATCCAGAGCTTTCTGATTCATCAGGTACACCATTCTCATTGTATCCCCAGATGGTTGCCTCTTGGATTATTCATTAGCTTTTTTTTCAAAATTTTTTCAATGTGTTTGATCGTCAGTTTGTTAAAGTGTTTAACTTTACATTGACCCTGTGTACCTCTTGCAATCCTCCTGCATTTAGTTCCTCACCAAGATTCCAACCTGACTCAACAGCAGAAATAAATAAACTAAAGACATTGAATCACTATGATAGTAATGCCATAATGATTGTTTGTAATGTTGTGCCTACAACCTATATCACCATTCATATGAAGATATGAGGTGAATTTATGCTCTCAGGTGATGAATAGAGCAGGTGCGTTGAATGGAGGCGAGTCTTAATGCTTGAACTTTTGTATAAACTCCATAACTCCACAGTAATGTACTTGTTGTGGTTCACATGTTTGGTTGCTCCTTTTGTCTATAAGTTTCTTAGTTTGTTAAGTTATTGTCATCATGCCTGTGTTTGGGTTTCTTCCAGTTGGACAACAGAGTTAGAAACATGAATTGAAATGATCACTTTACTTGAGTACTTTCACTATGAGGCAGAGAAAAAATATGTACTTGTTCCCAGGCAAGTATTGGTCTACAGTTTTTTTTTTTTTTTTTACCTTTGCAGCTTGCAGAGAGGCACGTACTGTGCCTTTTTTAAAGCACACAACTCGTAAGTTTAGTCATTCTTCAGCAAAGTTTCCAGCCTTATATTATTTCGAAATAGTTTGACACCAAGCCTGATTTACAAAGCTCAACTCGGTTTGTGCAATGCTGCACTGTTTATATTGACTGCCATGTTGGGATAGAAGCCAGTAGCATGACGGATCAAAGTCTTCTTACTGCTGCATCATGAGCTATCTAAATTGTTTCATCATCTCAACATCCAGACACATTGTATCTCAACGTTTGAGCAACACATACTGATGGCCAAAAAGTCACATACAAGTCATTACATTCTGACAGTGCATTACATGCAGGAGCTGTTACTGCGGTTCATTTCCCATTATAGAACATGACTTAATACTTTTTTTGACATAAACTCAATCGAGGGAGTGATTGTTCGACAGATTCACCATCTCTCCCCATTCAGCATGAGCGCAGTGAAGTAATGATGGTGCTGTGGAGGAGGTGGGTTACATACATTGCTCAAAAACCACCGCCAATAGGGGCATAGCTGTGAAGGGAGGGAAGGGAGGGATAGGACGAGCCCAAGACAAAGTGTTGTCTTGGGCTCCCTCAGAGGCTTATTACTGAAACGAGCCACGGAAAGAGCTGGTAATTAATTTGGGGAGAGCTTTTATTGGTTTTGATGCTCCGGACTCTTACCACTAGCTGCTGCTCTGGACGGTTATCATGGCTTCATGTGCCAATCTATATGATAGGAGAAAGCAAGTAAGGAGACAAAAGCTGGCATAGGAGGAAGTGCAGGATGAAGCTGGAGAAAGAGGATGGGGAGTGGGCAGATGTATTTTGAAGCTCTAGCTTAGAGCTAACGTCAAAGCTCCTCTACAAAGATATCCCATACGATGCATATTTATGCCTTCTCTCACATCCTAACCCCTCCTGCTTCTCAGCAACTCATATACTCAGATACACTCGTTTCTCTCACACCTATCCAGCTCTGCAGCTGCCTCCTTCTTTCCCTCCTCTCCATCTTGTTCGTTTCTTTCTCTTTCATGAGTATGTGTCATTCAAGAGACCCTTTAAAAAAATAACGAATCTATTCCTAGGATTGCAAATTATTAATGTCACTGAATGGAAATGGGCTTGTTTCCCATTAGTTCATTCTTTCACAAAAGCTCCTGGACCTCACCACAGTGGCACAATTACAGCACCAGGCAATCACAGAGACTGAAAGGAAGGCAGAGTTTGCAAAATCCGCTGCTGGATACTGGTTCAGGACACATTTAAAATCACTCTATTACCTTAGAATAATGAAAAAATAAAAATAATGACTACAAATATAACATTGCTGGAACTTATTAAAATCATAAACTCTTTAATTGCAAAGGAATATCATTTTATCAGTCCACAATGTGTTTAAATGGGGGTTTCTGTGATAGAGCGACAAAAAGTAGCTCATACTTGTAAAGTGAATAAAAATGTGTTTTACAAAAACAAAGCTGACAAGTATGGCACACTTTTGTATTCAGATATCTTTACTTTCATACTCCTAAGAAAAATCCAGTGCAACCAACTACCTTCAGAAGTTACATGTAAGTGATTAAAAAATGACAATACAATTAAAAAGTTAATTTATTTCAATAATTCAACTCAAAAGGTAAAACCCACATCATATATATATATATATATATATATATATATATATATATATATATATATATATATATATACACACACACACATACAGTATATATTTATTGTTTTAATGACCATGACCTACAACTAACAAAGAACATGAAATAATAATAATAATAAAATAAAAATATACATTTTCTTAGAAAAAAAATTATATTCTAAAATAATTATAACAAATACATTTTAAAACCTGAAATGTTATGTTATGACATGGAGAAGACTGCTGACCTACAGAGCACAAAAAGGGTAAATAACACAAGATCTCTAGAGACATGAGTTCTCATTTACAAGAGAGACCTGTTAGCACATTTTTTAAAATATTTAATGAAATAGCACAGCTACGGCATAATTGCCTCCATGCCATGCTTCGTTGAATCAGTAATTCATGCAAAAACAACCAAGTACTGAGTGTAAATACTGTGCATCAAAAATATTTTACAATAGGCTGATACGTCTGTGCTTTTATGTGATATTAAAAACTTTAAAGAAACTGAAATTATTTTTTTCATTACCTGTAACCTATCCTTCCTTCAATCCATATATCCACCCATTGTCTATACCTGCATAGTACACCCTGGACATATCTCCAGTCCATCACATGGCACTGTAAGCCATAAATCTAAAAATAAATCACATTAAAGGTATACTATGCAACCGGGGTTGATTTTCCAGCGAGGCTCCCCCCAGAGGGCGAAAGTAAAAGTGCACTGTCGTAAAGATGCTCAGTTGTTCTGGTTTCTCCGTCAAGCCAGGCGCGGTTGTTTTGAGGTTAGCAGACAGGCGAACGCAACGAAAAGTGGAAAAAACGGCAGTACAAACAATGACTAACACAGTGAAGGTATGAACACCAAGCTTCCCGCAGCGCTATCGCCTCGCCAGTTTTATTATAATTATTATTATTATTTTTTTATGTTGGCGAGACGCTACCGCCACCGCCTCGCCAAGCCACAGCCACCGCCGCCGCGGTAGCGTCTCGCCAACATAAAAAATAAAAAATAAATAAATAATAATAATAATAATAATAAAACTCGATATGCTTGCATGTTTATTTGACGTTAACACGCGGTTCTTTGTTGTTGCTTTCGCGCGTGCATATAGTGAATGGCAGGGCAAAAACACATGGAGTTCTCGCCGTAAAGCAAGACTTCTGTGTGTGTGGGCCGAGAGCTCTTGCAATTGCAAGTGCGGTATTTCCCCCACAGACCACCAGGGCGGCCGAGAAAACCTTTGTTCAACCTGAAATGACTCATTTAATCATCCAAAACGGTATGGAACACATTAATTAACTGAAAAATGTTGCATAGTATGCCTTTAAAATGATTGAATGTCCATTATTCTGTGTGTAAATTACCCTACATAAGTTTCACTTTTTGAACTGCAGTATTGTTTTAAAATAACTTTTCAAAAATATTTTATTGGGATATACCTGTGGGGTCACATCTTTGGTTTCTGTAAATAATGCAGTCTGGTTATGTCTACAGTCTCTGACCTTCAACAGATATTAAAGCAATTTGCAGCCCATGTCAAATTCCTGTTTGTCTAAAAACAACACACCCCAATGAAAGGTTTTTCTATGTGAAAAACCCCTTTTCTGTTGTTCTACTCCAGTAACATTTCTCTTTACTGTTACTGTGTCACAATTTGTTCTGATGAACCCGAACACAACCACACACTGAGTTCCGTTTAGTGAGTTTCATTGAATGATGATGAGTTGTGGAAGAAGGAGACCAGAGAGGCTGTACCAGACTGGAGCAAGAGGATGTAGATGGCAGGAGTTGGAGGACTGGAGAGGGAGCTGGAGAGCTGCGGGTGCTGCGCCGAGAACTAGCAGCTCAGCAGAGAGAGTTCTTTGGACGCAGGGGCTGCGGTAGGACAAGGAGCGCAGCAGAGAGAGAGTCCTTCGGACGCAGGGGCTGCAGTGGATCCAGCAGCGCAGCAGGGATAGTTCTTGGAGGTGCATGGGGCTGCAGTAGAACCAGCAGCGCAGCAGAGAGAGTTCTAGGAGATGCGGGGTTATCATTTTTTCCTGTCTCATGCTATAAAACTTTTTAAGAAATATGACTATCTAAATAAAAAAGATTTATACAAATAACATGTTAAGTTAACTTAAAATCATCACAGATAATAAAGTTATGGCACATGTAAAACCACCAGACAAGTATCCAACAATCAACACTTTCTCTATGCATTTAAGAGCAGTCAATAGGTTTTACTGCCCCAGGCTAACACCAAGGTGTCTGTATACCAACACAGTGCAGATCAATGAATGGAGATAATGGAAAAAAGCTTATTGTGGATGGTTTAAATGTTGTATAATGTATACTTTCTCAGTGAGTACTGCATGTGCTGGTAAAAGCCACCCAACCATCTCAAAAACAGATGTAGTGTCCTCATATTTAAGCTTAAATGTCAAATAAACTATGCTTGTTTATTTGTGGGTAGTGCTGTGGGTAGCGCTGTTGCCATGCAGCAAGAAGGTCCTGGGTCCAAGTCCTACCCTTGCTCTGTGTCTTTCTGCATGGAGTTTGCATGTTCTCCCTGTGCATGTGTGGGTATTCCAACTTCCTCCCACAGTCCAAAAAAACATGACTTTGAGGCTAAATTCTCCTTAGAGAATGTGCGAGAATGGTTGTTTGTCCTGTTTGTCTCTGTGTTGCCCTGCAATAGATTGGCGATCTGTCCAGGGTGTACCCCACCTCTCACCCACTGACAGACGGAGATAGGCACCAGCACCCCTCACAAGCCCACAAGGGATAGATGTGTTAGAAAATGGATGGATGGACACTGGACAAGGATTCATTCATCATTCCCTATAGAAGGTGTTGGTTGACCCAATGACCCAAAGTCAGGCAAAGACGAGACAGAGGTGGAACAAAAAGAAAGATAATTAAAATATCAAATAAATATTTTGTTATTACAAAATCAAATGCTGCACAATGTTGTTGTGAGAAAAACTATCCTCCAAAAAAGTATATTGTTGTGAATAAAATTTACTTTTTTCGGTTTGGTTTCACTTTGTAAATTTTGCAGGTGAACTATTATTTGTATTACTTGTAACTAAGCCATGCATGTGACGATCGTTGCTACCATTGAACAGAAATGACTAGGGAGGGACATAGTACAGACCCGGAAATTTTCTTGTGCAGATTTTTGGTTTTGTGGGTCGTGGCAGCAGCAAATAGACTTAAATCAGAGGCAACAGGTCTTTCATTCCGTTTTTCTGGAAACATTTCAACACCTATCTAGGAATCTAGGTCAATTCTGGCGGTTCACACTTAAACAATAGCACTGCTATTTTTAAGCACATGCCAAAAAGTCAAATGTCCACAAACAAAAAAACAAACCATCTATTGTTTTGTTGTTTAGCTATAAATTAAATACTTTCATGTTTTTTTTTATTAATTACTTCATTTTAATAAAATAATGTTCCCAAAAGTACAATTATGCAGGAAAGGAAATTAAAAACTTGCACATAACAATTGAATAAGCAGAATAAGCAGGACAAGCAGAGTAGTCATTTGGAGTGTTTATTGCTGCATGGAAATTTCGTAAAACGTTTATGAAAAATTTCAAACAAGACAAAAATAGAGACTTTGTGAAAAGTAATTATTAACAGCCTTAAAGGTTTAAATTATTAAAAAAATGGATTCAATAAAATCACAGCAAAGTAATTTTTCCATATCAAAAAACAAATCCTAACTATGTTAGTTCGGCTACCGGCGTCTCACCTCACAGAAAAGTAAATGTTTTGCACTTGTATAGCACTTTATCAAGTCCAACGACCCCAAAACACTTTAGCCTACAGTCAGTCCGTCACCCATTCACACACACATTCACACTATGTTGGTGGTGAGCTATGTTAGTAGCCACAGTTGCCCTGGGGCAGACTGACAGAAGTGAGGCTGCCATACATTGGCTACTGCCTGCAGGCAATGCGGGTAAAGTATCTTGCCCAAGACATAACGACTGAGAAAGTCGGAGCTGGGTATCGACAGTCGGCAACCCTCCAGTTACAGGACAAACTCCCTAACTCTTGCGCCACTGTCACACCCGCTTCGAACTCTATGTTTTCACCAAGACAAAGTCTTACCCTGTCTTCTAAAATCCATTATTTGCTGCTGTAGAAAGAGAGAAGCACCACTTTTGTCAGGACGTGGGGCTTTCACCATCCGTCAATCAAAACGTTATGAACACCATGTGTAAAATGTCACAGTTTAGTTTTGCAGACTGGTTAGGTTGGCTGTGTTTCCATCCAGAGCTTTCTGGTTAATCAGGTTCACCATTCTCTCGGTGTCCCCAGATGGTTACCTCTTGGAATTATTCATCAGCTTTTTTTTTTTCAAATTTTTGTCAATGTGTTTGATCGTCAGTTTGTTAAAGTGTTTAACTTTACATTAACCCTGCGTACCTCTTGCAATCCCCCTGCATTTAGTTCCTCACCAAGACTCCAACCTGACTCAACAGCAGAAAAAAAAAAGCTGAAGACATTGAATCACTATGATAGTAATGCCATAATGATTGTTTGTAATATTGTGCCTACAACCTATATCACTATTCATATGAAGATATGAGGTGAATTTATGCTCTTAAGTGATGATTGTCTTTGTCACCCAGCTATAAAAGTTCAAAGTAACAAATACTTCATGTAGAAAAGGGATCAAAAATCTCCTGAAGATTAAGGTGTTTGTTAAGTGATGCCTCAAAGCAATTCATTTCACTTTTTGTCGAGAGGTTTATTATTAATTTGTGAATTATGTTATGTAAGCTCAGTTATTATAAGCTGAAAGTCACCAAATAGAAATTATGGCGAGTTTGTATCCTTCTTGACGATAATTCTAATCTTTGATGTTTTTTTTCTCCACTTGTGTAGCTTGTAAATGACAGGAAATTTAACCTACTTTTTAAACACAAAGATGTGTCTAGATCAAGTTTGATTTATAAACTGATTCTCCTGTCAACAGGCACTCATTTATTTATTCTTCTTCTATCATTAAGGATCACATGGGACTGCAGCCAACTGGTGCAGAACTAGAGGACAAAAAAACCCAAACAGGTGATAATTGTTTATGATTTTAACTACAACAAAAATATATTCATATGACTTCATATGTTTACTTTCTTTGCACTGTATGAACTGAAATGTTATTACTTCAGTTTCAATCACAACCATCCTTTGTCCTGTTGTCCCATTCTGTCTCTGTATTTTTGTGCAATCTGCTTCTCAGAGCCTGTGGTAGGAAGGAAACTAGGTCCTGGGCTTCAAATAGCAGCCCACTGCATCCCAGGGGTGCACAACAAGGAAAGGCACAGAAGAACAGAGTCTGCATGCACACATATGAATATACACATTGAAAGAAAATTAGCAATAGCAATGAGGCAATTTAGTGTTTAATAAAGCTGATACTACTTATTTATTTCACAAATGGTACCCCTTTGACACACACAGTAAGTAATATAGGCATTATTTGAAAAAATTCCAACACATATCAGTGCTACTGGTGCAGCAGGTAGATTATGGATCAAGCACATCTTTAAAGTGCCTGGAGGTTGTCTCGCTGTTTGCTTCTTAGTCACTCTTTCACCAGATGCTACTTGTTTATCATGCAGTCTAATATCAGCGACTGCAGAGTGAGTTGGCATACATGACAGTAAGTCATTGAAAAGATGGAAATGTTGAAAGCAGGTCAATTTGCATAACTTAGTGTTCTTGCTTTCTCATTCAGTCATAAAACGGATTGATTTTTCTGTGACTAACCAATTCATTTTTTTTTCTTTTTTGGGGGGCCGGACATTTAGACCTTCAGTGCAATGTAAACATATTATTTGCAGTCTATACTAGTCCCACTGTGCTGTAAAGAGGACATCCTGGGCTTTATACTGATGCCACTGTTGTTGGGTTGGGGCAAACGGCACATGTAAAGCACTTTCAAAATGGTGGAAATCCCTGCATCAACATTTGATGGTAGCAGGGGAGGTATGTGATCCAATATCTAAAGAACATACTTGTTTGTTGCTAATAATAACAATTCTTCTTTAATTTGAAAGCCTTAACTTTAATCTATTCAAATTTAAGAAATGGCCAACAGTCTTAATCCTTTCAAAGTTTTCTCCAATTTCCTTTGTAAGGGACAGCAAGCCTTGCTAGTAACTATTTTAAAATACTTGTCATGCTTCAGGAAGCAAAGGGCTGATTGAATCATAAATGCTTTTACTGAGTATTGTACGAGTCAGACATAAAGGTTTCAAGAGATGAGGAGGAAGGCCGGGTAGTGGAGTAGGAAGGTAAACGACCAGATGGAGATGTAACAGCTTCTAAGGATTCTAAGGAGCCTGGGAAGAAACAAAGTAAAGAGCCTCACCACCTAACTTGAATGAAAAGGAATGAGTAATACAGGGCGGCATAATCTATTGACATTAGTATCTGAAAGGGGTCATTTGTAAATAAGTATTTCTTGAAAACACAAACATACTAGGTGAGACCTATCCTACAGATAGTGGAAAAAGGCCAATGTTGAACTGTGAAAATGAGCAGCTAATTCCCTTCACATACCAGTGACCTGTTCGTCTGATTGTAACAGGAATACCAAAACCCACCAACTTTGCCTCCAACCTGTGTATTTGTGTGTTCACAAACACAGGAGAATCCATTTTATCCCGCTCCCATGCCAATTGTTGGTGCCCGAACCAAAAAGGTTAGGGCCAATCACGTTGCAGTATTATGGTTTAAGTCGGGACATGCCAATAGTGATGAAAGCAAGACCTTCTGAGCTCACAGCCGAACCCATAGACATAATATAAGAGTAGACCCCGCATCGACCACTTTCGCCTATGTGCGCTGACGGGATTTGGGGGCGCCATCTTGGGGCGGTCGACAGCTCAGCTCAGTGTAATGTGTTGACCAGGCGCAGAATCAATTTTAATCAACTATAATATAGAATATTGAACTAATTTTCATGTTATTGTTTTTTTTTGTTTTTTTTTTTTTTGCTTAAAACTTTAAAACTATAGCTATTATAACAAATGGTCCAGTGTGTTTAAATAATCTTAGTTGGGTTAAAAGTTATAGAATATTCTGACAGGATGTATGTATGTTTCAAAACACAGCCACTCATAAAACTAATTACTATATAAACAAACACATTTGTAAATGTACATATATATATATATATATATATATATATATATATATATATATATACGTTCTGAAAAGATCCCGCGATAGGCGAAATCCGTGAAGTAGTAACCTTTATTTATTTTTTTTACAAATATTATACAACGAAATGCTCCATAGTACATTGAAACCAAAGAACAAAACCTTTTTACAGACCCAAGCATTTGTTTAAAAAAATGAATAAATATGTATAAATGTTTTTTTTTTGTTTGTTTCTGTTTTTTGTGTTTTACAAATAACTACTGTGCTCTAAAATAATAATTTGATCATCAATACAAACTGAAGGCTTCAAATTGCGGAGATCAGCACCGCCCCACCGCGACTCGAGTCATTGTATTACAACGGGAAAAAATAAAAAAACTATTCTGAAAAAAAAACCTGCTCTTTTGATTGAGCCGCTGCATCCTGACTCCGCTCTGTAGCACTTTTTCTTCTAAAGCCCGCGGTGCTGGTGTGTTTTTTTCGGGAGAAGAACATAGTTATCGGTAGTTGTTGTCGCTCTTTTTTATTCTGGGCAAAAATATTCTTATAATCAGACATGCCACTATCGATTATGTTTGAGAACTGTAATGAACGGCTCATCAATGCAAATCCGTGAAGCAGTGAGACCGTGAAAGATGAATCGCGATATAGCGTGGGTTCACTGTATATATATATATATATATATATATATATATATATATATATATATATATATATATATATATATATATATATGCTGTTTATTCACTAATGTCTAACAAAGCTCTGATGCCTTCAAGGAGCAGCTGCAATTTTGGAGATACTAAGTCACAAATACTTGGAAATGTAGACCTGTATCTCTCTACCTAATATTAGAAAAATCACATTCTAATCAAAAATATAAACAATATATTTTTATATTACTTGTGAAAAGTTATCCCTCGAGCCCTGATGTAAATAGTCCCTCAATTTATACAAAAATTTGCCGCATGAGCCACACAGTGCTGAGGCATCATTAGTGTGTTTAGCTTGAATCAGCAGGATTGGGTAGCAGGTCAACCGCCCCAAGATGGCTGCTGTAATTCCTGTGCAGCGACAGTCAATGCGGGGTCTACTCTTATATGATGTCTATGGCTGAACCAACATAAACATGGCAGTACAGGAAGATGCATGCATAGCTGCTGCTATCATCTGTTTTGTCAGAATCCATAGTTTCTTGTATGAAAGAAGAACAGCAAGAAGTAAATTGAGCAGTGTAACTTTTTTTGGTTTCGCATGTTGCCTACCTAAAACCTACCTTTGGCAAGCGGGCACTAGGTGTTGCTTCACCCAATTAACTTGGAAAATTCTGCTGAATATCCCTCTTTCCCCCAAGCAGATTCGATGAGAGCAAGCCCAGACTGATAATTGATACAGAACAGAGAATGCTACGCAGTGTCAATCTGGCTGTCCAGGTTAAAAGATCACTAGACTGACAGTATTTCTAATTCCCATTCACAATGGTCTGGTGGTTGTTGTTGAGGTTTATGAAGGCAGCCAAAAAGGAATTGCTTAATCTTTCACACTGGGGAAATACACAATATCAGCTGCAAAAATGATAATCAAGCAGGAACTCACTAGATAATCCCATAAATAAATGTTAGCAAAAAATAAACCCAATAATTGTGCAACACACTTTGTTCCAAAAATACACTGTATGAAATGGTCGACTTTTTTGTTCACTGTCTGACATTAAATCAGACTAAACTTTAACTGTTTTAGATGAGTTAGGATTACCTAAAATATTTAGATGTTCTGAATGCCAGAATAGTGAGATACATATTTTTTATGTATATTTCTAACTTTCTTTAAACTTTACATACAGGTTTACATACATGTTTTTAATATTTAATTGAATATTTGGTAGAGCAAACAAAAAAAATGGTTGATTCAGAGAATAACTCAGATGGAAGGCACATCTCTATGGTGGAAGACGAGCAGATACAAATTAATGGTGTGGTTTGGGCATTGGAAAAAGAAAAGGAACTCTGGAAGATAAATTTGTTGATATGGAAACAAGAACCCGGATGAATAATGTGAGACTGGTGAACATGCCTGAAGGAGCGGAGGGGACTGATGCACGCTTCTGGCAGTCAGAAGCAGACCTGACACCTTTGAGTTGCCCGCTGCTGATGGAGAGAGCACATAGAATCTAGCCAAAATGGGCTACAGAAGATCCAGCAGGAACTTTGATCACGAAGTTTCAGAGCTAGAGGCAGAAGATCATCATTATGAAAGCAGCTCAGGATAAAAAAAGGATCCTCTACAAGAATGCATGCATGCAGATTTGGAAGTTACTAGTTGACTGTTATAATATTCCCAGATGTGATACATTTGCAGCACATGTATGGTTTAAAAATGTAAACAGCTCAAACAGTGAATCTTAAGTTTATCTCCTGGAATTGTAGAGGTTTACAAAAAAATTGAAGATCAAGCACGTTTTCAATAAACTCAAGAACATGGATTGTAAAGTAACCTTCTTACAAGAAAGACACAGGGAGGAAGATAACATAACAACTTGATGGTGGAGGAGAATGAATGTGGCATCAGCAAACAGGCTTGCCATCTTGTCATTATGATAACATTATAATATCTGACCATAGTACATGTTGTTAAAATAATGAAATATCCCAAAAGACTGACCTATAATTGGAAATGGATGCTAGATGAAGGATTTATAATATACTATATTTGGGGAGGGAAATTGGCAATTACTTTAGTGATAACACAACACAAACATCAGCAGGCATAAAATGGGATGCATTTACAGCTTTTTTAAAGGGACATATAATAAGTTATACCTCTTCTGAATCAAACACGTAGTGAGTAAAAAATATACCCTTGATTACAATGATTTAGGGGAAACAATAATAGATCCTACAGAAATTAATAAAGAATTCAAATTGCATTATGAGGAATAATACAAATCTCTAATAACTCAAAACCTATGGATTGAAGATACATTTCTTGATGGACTAAAAAATTCTCTAAATTTTCAAGGAATTCATGGAAGAAATGGAAAAAGAGCTAAAAGAGGAAGAAATAAACAAAGCTTTTGATAGCATGCAATCTGGCGAAATGTCTGGTCTAGATGGATTTCCAATTGACATATATACAAATTTAAAAATTAGTTATTGAAACCCCTGAGGGAAATGCATCCCTGCGAGCATCCACTGATGTTGGCAGGCCTTTATCACCACTTTTGCTCGCTTTTGCTATTGAATCACTGAGAATTGCAATACAAAAAAGTGAAATAATTAGAATCACTACTTGTAACAGAACATAAATTGGTATTATATGCAGATGATGTCATTTAATTTCTCTCACATCTCAGTGTATCTACTCCTTTTGGATACCATTAAAGCATTGAGTTCTGTTTCTGGCTTCACAGTTATTAACACCAAGTCAGCTATTACGTTGCTGATCTAGAAAGAAAGCAGAAACCTACTAAAAGAAATCTTTCAGTTTAATGAGATAGACAAAAAAACATAATTTGAGCAGAGAAATTACACCTAATTTAGCCTTTATAGTTAAGTTAAATTATGGATGGCTTCAGGATGGCATTACCCAATGGATTGATGCTTCTGCCATATTCACTCATGAGCAGAATGCTATTAAATACTCCCAAAGATATTAAATAAATTATGGCAAAAATGTTGTTACAAAAGCTGATTAGATAACCTCAAACATTAGTAAAGACACAGACAGAAAAGGAAGTTAGACAGATTCAGTGACATACCGTATATCAGTTAGAGTTATTAGGCCCACGGACCCTGGCAGAAGACGTGAAAGTGTGAATGGCTGTGAGCTTGGATGTTCAATTTTAGGATTAGAATTAGTGTAGTCTTCTCCCCAAAAGAAGGTACTTGGCCGAGCTGATAAGAATCGAAAGAACTGAAAGAAGCTGAAAAATGGAAGCCTAAAAAGAGAGGTGAGATGAGGTAAATTAGAAGCCTAGGGAAGTGACATAGTTTGCCGTGATGAAGAGAGAGTTGATGAAAACCTGATTAGGCGTAGAGAGGGAATGATGATGATGAAAGGCATGAGAGGAGGAGTTGTGAGAGTCTGACTAGGCGTAAAGAGGGAATGCTGATGATAACAGGCAATGACAAAGTACAACATGCTACACCACAGAGATTCAGTTGTCTAAATCTTGGAGCGGAACAGTGAGTATAAACAAAGTTGGTTATTTTAGTTGTTTCATACCACTCTGTTTTATGTTATAGTGTTTAAGGGAGTTTATTTTGAGTTTTAAAACCATGCTAACAATGCTAATGCTAATTGCAAAGCTAACTGCTAGCATGAGACTGCTTAGGATGCTAAGGCTAATTTAGTTCACGGTTAAGCTCAGGGCTCTCAACTCTCACGCATTGACCCTGTGACACACACATTTCACTGACTTCACACGCTCACACGCAACATATGGCATTTCTCACGCATAAAAACAAGAAGTCAAAAGCCCATCTGGGCTGCGAATGTCCATCTGTCCATCCAGAGCTCAGTCTAAACCCTGCCTTTTGTTGAGCTGTTTCAGCTTCTTTCACAACTTGTAGCCATCAGTAATTTCTGCTGCAGTTCATGTTAACAGAGCAGCATGAAGAGTGATCAGAGTTATAAATAATTTTGGTGTTAACCAGTGGTGAAAGTAAGCCGGTATGGTCCTGTACTCCGTAAGTAGGAGGCAAGGGGCGAGAGCGGCTGCCAGAAAAAGCCTTCATTCAAAACCAGTCGTGGCTGCACGCTGGATCAGAAAACAATTTTGCTAACCAGATACAGTCTAAAATGCCACTTAGTCTGTTTATAAGTTTTGTTTTTATTAATTCTGCATTTTTTAACTACATGTGCAGTGTTTCTGTGCGTCAATGCTCTTACTGCCCCTCTCCCCTCCCTTTCCTCCGACCCAGGTGCTTTTATCAGCAGTCACCATTCAAAACGTGAATAACTACATATAATGTCCTCAATCCCGTAGCAAAATGTGCCAGTTAAAGTCAATAGGAGAGTTAGTAGCTGTATTTTATGCTCTTTTGTTTAACGACACAGAACCAGTGGTGCTTTGGTGGGCATGCTGCCTTGCACTTTAATTCAGGTGCGCATAATTACGTTACATGTAATTTAGGTGCACACTTTTAAGGGTAATTTTGAGGAAATTGTAACATCAGGGGCTTAAGTTCAGACCCATCATTCCTCCCGTTCCCTCTACAGGTGTCCTTTACAGTCTTTATTTATGTATTTTACCCACTGTTTATCCCTCGTGTGCAGCGCACCAGTGGGGGTAAAATCCGCCTACCTCACCGCCTCAAACCAGTATGATTAAGTATAAAGTATGCTGATACCAGACATTACCAAAAAAAGTGTTTTTTTCTACCATCATTTAGGAACCAGTGAGACACAGAGCTTGAAAAGCTGTGCCTATACTCATCAATTCTGGGATTGCAATGCATAAAAAGTGATATATTTCCTATAGGATTCCCCATTTAAGTCTATTAGTGAGCTAAAAGCAAAGCAGAAAGTAATCATTCGTTCTGTTCCAACCACAAACAAAACGCGATCTGAGAACAACTTCAAACTCAGCCTTTGGCTTGCGTAATTACGCACCAGAGCGCCCTGCTCTGTCTGGTCAGCGCAGAGACTGAGATGAGAAACCTGTCACTGTGAAAGGTGATGATAATGGTTATAACCTGTAACAGGCTAGAAGTGCATGGAGCTGAAAAGAGGGAAAACATCAGCAGTTGGATCATGCATAAGGACACAGCGTGGACCCCTAGGTACTTTAAGTGTTGCAGCTGAGGGGAAAATGTCAGAACATATAGGCTTAATGAAACTCAGCCTGATTCACCAATGAGTTCATAGATCTACACTGCTAAACAAACCCATAGATTAATGTGTAACAGTGTAATAATGCGGTCAATAACTATTACTTTATTTTATTCAGTATTATTTGAACAATTGTATGTTTTTTTTCTGTTGTAACCCACTAACTGAACAATGACGTGTCAACACTTCTCTTTCACTTTTTAACAAAAGTAATACGTGTCTACTTGCATGTCTGGTTGGATGAAAATGAAACTGAGTTTACTGGAATGCTCTTCCTGGGTCCAGTCAGCTCCGCCCCCAATCACGCCCCAAGCCACACCACCCAGCTCCGCCCCGACGCCAAAATTAACATAATCTCACTCTTAACTTTTGGTAAAAATTGAGAGGTCTGGTTAAGCTTCATATTTATTGTATTGGTGAATGTGCACATTATTGCTGTACTTTACAATTATAGAGTGTATTTACTGGAAAGGGAAGACTGTTATGGGTAGTTTATGTATCTAAAACGTACTAAATTGTATATTTCATTTGTATTACAGTTTTATTTTTTTATTTTTTATTTTTTTTTTATTTTTATTTTTTTTTTAGTTTACAGTATTACAGTTTTATAAAAAATAACTGAGAAGGTTCAGTAAAGCAACCTCAATCAAATCTACTGGGTCTCTCATTTTGTTCGCTTCCTGTCAGCCAGGAGAGAATAGTAAAATGTTCCCCACACTGTAAAAGATACAGTAATAGGACATTCCTCAAATGACGTCAAATTAATACATTTAGATGCATGCATCATGGCCATCTAGTGGTCATACAAGCAGAGCAGTAACGCTTGAATAGCTTACTTGTTTGAGTCAAATAGTGATCAAATCTGTCCTGAATATCACCTCAACAGACAATAATATGGCAACAACAAAACACTGCTGCTGCATTGGTATCTGCATGGTGATCATGATCATACATTCCTTATTGATTTTTCAATAAGGAAAAAAGGATTGAAGAGAAATGTCAGTGTTGGATACATGCTTGTAACCGAGAGGACTTTACTGTGGAATCTGACCAAAGAAACCCTGACGTGGTCTCTACATTTCCTCGGTCGTAAGGAGCCAACACTTGAATGTTCAGACCTGAACCCAGCGACTGCAGCATCTGTGAAGGTAAGATATGGTTATTTGGCTTTTTCACAGCAGCTTTAAAACATCATACCCTCCATGAGGGGTGTTCATGTGAACATCAGTGTTTCATAGTCCACTCATTATAAGCGACATTGGGCTTGTTTTTCTCTAAAGTCCCTTGTAACTTTCATGAGTTGGTAGCTGCAGTTTCTTGGATTTGTTTTTGAATGTGAAGTTGCTTTTTTGGGCTTCGCTTTTTTCCAACAGAACACCTTTTTCTGGTTATCGTGCTGGACATCAAGAGTGTGTGTGTGAAGGTAGACAGAAACTGAAAGTCTGATTACAGTGTGATGATTGACTGCTTTTAAGTCTATTTTCTGCTATAAGCCCTATGATAATTTAAAGCAAAGGCCTGTAATAATATTTATATTTCAATCAATTTCAATCAATCAATTTTATTTGTCAACAGCAATTTGCATTGCAATCGAAAATTCAGTTTCAGTACAACCGTCTATCACATACACTTAACAAACATTTTGGGGGAACGAATGACTGAGGCCTTGCGCTGCCAAGGAACGCAGCCAGTCAGCCGCTGCTATTTCAGCGCAGCCGTTACGTGATTTCCTCCAAACTGCCTCAGAGTTCACGGCGCTGCCCTTGAGAATCTGTTGAAGAAAGATTTACATTGGGGGAGTGGAGGGAGATAAAAAACAGAACAAATCTCTTTTGTTCTGGCAAGTGCTTCACAATTTATGTTTCCACATATAATGTGAAGCATCCGACAAAAAAACCTCATTTGCACAAGAAGCACAAATAATTACGAGACACATATATGCAGAAAGGTAAACATTTGAATGCTGGTCGGGTGAAGTGTCGTCTGTGTTTGTGAGCATCAGTAATGTGTGTCTGAGTAAGTTTATATTTACGTGGGGCTCTCCAGAGGCCATTTGTCCTTGGTCTTATCCGGCAGCCAACAGTTCAGAGAAACCTCCACAGATGTCAGCAGGGAAGGTGAGGGGGGAGCAGGGGATTTGTGCGATGTCGCCATAACAACTCAGGGAGAATTTGATAGTGGAAAGTCTGATTTGAAAAACATAATTTGTTATGAGAACAAGCTGAAACCAACTTTTCCTTCAGCTTTAGAGTCTTTTCGTCGCTGTCTCCTGGATCCAATTCCAATATTCCAATCGATGGGCTAGTTAACGTTCACACTTCCAGGTTTTATTCAATCTCACATCTGTGTACCACAACCGCAGTCAGCTTATCAAGCCGTCTGTTTTGTTCATTCAACGCCTTAGTGATCACGTCGACTGCCGCCGGCAGTCTCATCAATGCCATGTTGACGGGCAGCAGCTTCTGAAGGTGTTCATACATTAAATATCCTCAGAGACCAAAAAACAGGAATCCAAGTATCGTAAATCCGAATAAGTAGACTTTCGAGGAGAGATAGAACGGATCTCTCCTCGAGAGACCTTTCTTCTTAGTATTAGCTGTAATTTTACGCAGATAGCAATTTGACACACACCACAGGACCTTGAGGATGCTCTGCCAAGATCACCAATTTTACGTCAACTTGTTAAGAGTGATAGAAGGTGTAAGGAATGAGGGATTCTTGCGTAGACTCATGTATTTAGAAACGGAAAGGGGTGTGAATGTAATTGTTGAAAAACGTCCTTTCTCTCTGAAGGAATGCTGGATCTTGTGGACTTTGTTTATACGCAGGCTAAAACACGGATTTAATGTGTTCGCTACCTCCCGTCAATGCAGCATTGAAAAAACACCAACATACTTTGCAAAATCAGTTGTGACAGTTAGGAAAACTGATGTTATTGCTGCAATCAGGGCATCCTGCAAACCTGTGAAGACAGAGGAGCGGGACAAACTATGTCGGAAACATAACACACCTCACCTGCTGTCAAAATGCCGTGAGTTCAGAGGAAGACATCTTGATGAGAGGAAAGCATACTTATCAATGTTGTGATACCAGAATCAGAATCAAGTTTAATTGCCAAGTAGGTTTGCATTTACAAGGAATTTGACTTGGTGTTGATGGTCCAGACAAAAAATAAAAATACAATAAAATAAAATGGATGTATATACAGAAGCTATATACACTCAGTAAACTGTGCGTTAATGAAACGCAGAAGCTTGTAAGTCCTGAATGGGGGAGAGAGACAGTGTCCGATTTCACAAGCGGC
This sequence comes from Fundulus heteroclitus, assembly GCF_011125445.2. Lineage (NCBI taxonomy): Eukaryota > Metazoa > Chordata > Actinopteri > Cyprinodontiformes > Fundulidae > Fundulus > Fundulus heteroclitus. The sequence goes on along the minus strand of NC_046369.1, from coordinate 38,613,202 downwards.
TCTTGGCCTTTTTCATAAGGCTGGTAGCAGATGGGATAAAACTGTTCTTGTGGCGTGAGGTTTTGGTCCTGATGGACAGCAGCCTCCTGCCAGAGGGAAGTGATTGAAATAGTCTACCACTAACCATATAGCTGAAGACTGCAAGACCACGCTTAAATGCATAGAATGTGAAAGTGACAAACATACCTCTGCGATGTATCCTGGTCCAGCGCCATGGTCATGTGGTGGGGAGGCCCAACACTCACCTGAGGTAAAGCAAAGCGGGGAGACTGAAGATGTTGCACCCCCTATGGTCCCTGCCAAGTGGATAGAGGTATGCAGTGGCACCCTACCGCCCAGATCCTGTTTGAAAATCTGCTTAGTCAAGGTTTTCCACGCTGACCATTCAACTAAGACTCACCAAGGGTATGCTATACTTGATGACCAAAGCAATCGGTCTCTAGTAAAGTCAGACTTCTTTAGCCTGATAAACGTCAACAGCAGTACACCACCCTACACTCTAAAAACATGTTATGGCATAATCGAGACTGCAGGTAGGAAGGCAAGTAACCTCATAGTGGAATCACTTGATGGGAAAACTAAGGTGAAACTTCCCACTTTGTTGGAGGGCAACCATCTGCCTGATGATCAATTGGAGATCCAAACTCCAGAGTGTGTCCAATATTTTCTTCACCTTAGATAAGATCCCTCCACTTGACAGCAGTGCTCCCATCCTGATGCTGCTAGGCAGATATATTATAAGCTTGCTCAAGGCATGCAAATAGCGTTATAGACCTCACAACATGCCATACCCCCAGCGCCTTGATCTTAGGTGCTGGGGGTATGGCGAGGTCATAGGTGGAGAGTTATGCCTAGGTGGTGCTTATAAAACAGAGGGAGTCAACGCCTATAAGCCACATATCCTCCTCACACAGCTCTGGCAGTTGTCGTGAGAGAGTCATGGTAGATAGATTGTTACTTTCACGTGAAGCTGCTAAATGCCAAAAACAGAGAAAAGTTACAAAGATTTGTCTCTAGTCGCTCCTGCTTTTATGAATAAAGAAGCTTGCAAAGGAGGAGCATCTTTAGAATTGAACTGACATACCGAGGTGTGAAGTTCTCTCTCCTTGTGAACCTTATGCTGTGTCTGTCTGATCTGTCTCTTTAAAGTTAGGTGATTAAAATAAACCTATGAATATCATATGTCTTACATTATTTAATTTTTTTTTGTTCATTCTGAAGGTGTGGCGACTTTTATTTTGGTGTGGCGGTGTACCAGATGTAGCGGAAACTACAGCTTGTAGTGATATTGAAAAGGGATTTGCCATTGTAAAATCAAACATTGAAAAATCACTTGCAATGACATCAAAAAAGAGATTTGGTATTGAACAATTAGACATAGAAAGGTCAACCATTAAAAATACAGACATTGAAAAGTCAAACATTGTTAGAAACTTATGATGTTTATTCTCATTTTATGCAGCGGTTTTTTTTCCAAAGAGAGATGATTTCAGTGTCACTGCAGAGTTCCTTCAGTTATGATGTCACTACACGCTGCCACTGTTTTGCCGTCGGGGGCGGGGCTAAATGGAAGGACCATTCACGGGCCTTCTGTTTTTTCCGGTACTCCTCATCATCTACCAATAGTGAACTTATGGGAAGCTCTGGTCAAGTACCGTATCTTATGCAAGTATCTTATACAGCTAATGATTGTAGTGACATGTAGCTAAACCAGTGACAGCAAGTAGATGACGAGGATTACCGGATCAATAACTCAGTAAAAGGAGAGTACTGGTGCTCCCAGTGAGAGTGGAGACAGAGTGACATATTTAACATGCAAAAACGAATCCCTATTAAGGACTTAAAAGATGACAGCTGAAAGAAGAAAGTGGGAAGATGTAAGAGACAAACAGGAGATGGATAAATTCATGGAGAGAGGCTAAGGTAGAAGTTATAACAGCATCAGTTCCAGTGCTGAACATGAAGAAAATGGTGAGATCATTGAAAGCAGAAATATTAAGAGGCAGTTGTAAAACATTAAAAAAGATTTCTGAGAAAATCAATATCTGCTTGTACACGAGTAGAAAATCCAGTGTAAGAGCATATCAGTACCACAAGTTTCCAGTACAAGTTTTTTTTTTTGTATTGGAAATAATGTCTGCCTAACAATTAGAGTAAACAGTTTAATAACTGAAAACAACTCTGACTTTGGAGGAAAAAAAATTCAACTTAGCTAAGTTTTTGGCCTGTTCTAATTTTGCTGTAATGATAGCACACATCCGAGCATGGATGAAGTCAAGCAATCTTTGACTTTTTTTTTTTTTTTTTTATTGCAAAAAAGAAGATACAAGAACAATATAGAACAATAGTAATTACAAATAGATACAATATCAAAGGGCTTTGCAGAACAGAGCAATTATCTTACAATGTCAAAATCAAGTCTGTGCTCGAGGGTTGCAATTCTTTAAGGGCAGTTATGATTTGAATGGCTTTAGCATTTGAACTGAATTTTAAGGATTCTATATAGATATTAATAGAAGATAATAAAATCTGGAAATTAGGTTTTTGTTGTAAATATTTGGAGGTGTATATATGATATTTACCATAAATAATAAAAAAATTAACAACATATAAGAATTCTGTTTTGACAAGTTGAGATTTCTCCATCCCAAATAAAACATCCTTATCTGTTAAAGTAATATTGAGATTTCTTTGATGAAAAAATATCTCTCCAAAATATTTTTGTATAATTACAATCCCAAAAAAGATGAATAAGCTTTTCTTCATTATTTTTACAAAAAGTACACTTTGGGTCCAAATCCCATTTAAATCTTTTTATCAAAAATGCATTAACAGGATAAACATTATGAATAATTTTCTAAGAAATTTCTCTTACTTTGTTATTTATTAAGTATTTTTTAAGGAGCAACCAAGTCCACTTCCAATTTATATTTTCAAAAGTGTTGGACCAATAAAAAACACAAGCTGGTGAAAAAACAACATCTCGTAATAGAATATTTCTTAATCTTTTGTTGGTTGTTTTCTTACTTATAAAAGGACAATCGTAATCAATATAAATGGAGTTTGGATCAAAATTTGGCATTGAGTGAATTTGATGTGTGGGGAAAGATGATAAAAGCTTTAATGATCCACTGGGGATTGCGTCAAACACAACAGCATATTCTTTAGGGGTAACAGGAAATTGGAAAAGTAACATAAAGTCAGAATAAGACAATAAATGACCATTTGGATTTAGTAATTGGTTTACAAGTAATATTCCCCTATCATACCATTTTCTGTAAAAGATTGTCTTATTTTTGTATTTAATGTCTTCATTATTCCAGATATAATATTTATGAGGAGAAAAATTGTGTTTGTACAATAGTGACCAGCTTAACAGCATTTGTTTATGAAATGTAGATAATTTTAAGGGTATTTTGGGTATACTGTAATTGCATCTGAGAAGAAAGGGTAATCCTCCAATTTTGTCAAAGTTGTAAATGGGAATAGCATTCCATATAGAGGTTGGGTTTTTTAGAAGATTTTTTAAATATTTAATTTTGAATGAATTGTTTAAAGATGTGAAATCAAGGGCTTCAATTCCTCAACTTTGTTCATTAGAATATTTTTCTTGATGAGATGGCATTTCTTTTTCCATATAAAGTTAAAGTTTATTTTATTAATGTTGGTACTGATCTGTTTGGGAACATCAAGAGCAAGGGCCGGATAGATAAGTCTAGATAAACCATCAGCTTTGACTAATAATGAGCGACCTAAAAGAGAAAGATCTCTCTGGAGCCATAGATTAAATCTTTGTTCAACTATTTTAATTATGGGGTTAAAATTTTCAATTGATCTTATATTTTGATCTTTAATTATTGTGATTCCAAGATATTTAACTTTGTCTTTTATAGGAATGTTGAGGAATGTACCTTTTAGATCAGATTTAATGGAAAGTATTTCACATTTGCTTAGATTTAGAGTCAAACCAGAAGCTTTGGAGAAGGAGTTGATGATTTCAATAGAGTTTTTTATTTCACATTTATTCTTTAAAAAAAGTGCAGTGTCATCCGCAAGCTGGGAAATTACGATATTTCTGTTTGCAACATTCATCCCTGTAATTTTTTCCTTGATTTTAAACGAAAGGATTTGCATGGCCAGAATAAATAGATATGGGGAGACTGGACACCCTTGTCTAAGACCTCTTTTCAAATAAAATCTTTTAGAGCAGCCATGTGACAATTTTACAGATGCATTACAATTCCTGTATAACATTTGACAACTTTTAATTAAGACTTGTCCGTATCCGAATACTTCTAATGCTTTAAACAAAAATGTATGTTCAACTGTGTCAAAGGCTTTAAAGAAATCTAGAAATAATATGAGACCATCCCCCTCTATTAAATCTGAATAATCTAGCAGATCCAATATAAGTCTGATATTATTAGTTATATGTCTGCCTGGTATGAATCCAGACTGAGTTTCATCAACCACTTCTTCAAGAGTATTCTTAATTTTTGTAGCAATACAGCCTGCAATAATTTTATAGTCATTTTGTAGTAATGTAATTGGTTGCCAGTTATCCAGAAGAAGCTTGTCTTTTTGTGGTTTAGGGATCAGTGTAATCAGACCTTGGGTCATTGTTGGTGGGAGTGATCCAGAATTCAAACTTTCAAGATAAACTTGATGTAAAAATGGCGATAGATGTTCTGAAAACTTTCTATAAAATTCTGTATTAAGGCCATCAGTCCCCGGTGATTTATTTAATTTTAATTTATTGATGGATTTTTGGATGTCTTCAAGCGTAATCAAGGAATCACATTGTTCTTTATTATTTTTGCTAATTTTTTGCATTTTATTCAGAGAGTTAATATATTGTGTGATAGTTTCATCAGAACATTTTGATTGATAAAGTTCTTGGAAAAAAGTCTCGCAATAAGAAGAGATTTGAACAGGGTCTTCACAGATGTTATTATTGATTTGAAGTTTCATAATACTGTTAGATATTTGGTGTTTTTTTTCTAATCTAAAAAAATAAGAAGAGTTTTTTTCTCCTTCTTCTAACCATTTCTGTCTTGATCTGATGTACGCCCCTTTAGCTTTGGAAATGTAAATATTGTCCAGGTTCAGCTGTAAATGGTATAATCTAATCTTTTGTTCTTCAGATAAATTTTCTGGCAGAACATTGTTCAGTAACATAATTTCTTTTACTACTTCTGATTCTACTTTTCTTTTTCTTTTAGCAATCTCAGCTCCAGTTTTCATTAACATTTTTCAGTTCATATTTTAGGAGTTCCCAATTTTTACTAAATTCCTTCTGACTTTGAGCTGTATTCCAATACTTTATAATTGTTTGTTTAATGTTTTCTGCTACTGTTTTATTTTCTAACAGTAAAGAGTTGAGTTTCCAGTAAGCTGTAATTTTATTTTTTTCAAACTGGTTTAATTTAGTTTTTTCAATTAAAATAAGCTAATGGTCTGATAAAGGGGCTGGAAGAATCTCTGACTTAATTTCATCAGCTATTAAATCAGATACAAGCCAGAAATCAATTCTTGATTTAAAGGAGCCTGTTTTGTTTTGCCACGTAAATTCAACTTTGGAATTATTTTTTTGTCTCCATACATCAGTCAGGCCAAAGGTTGACATAAAGTTTTCTAGAACTGTGTTTGGATTTGTATTAGCTTTTGGAGGAAATCTATCTAAAGTATCATTAAGTGTTAAATTGAAGTCCCCACCAATAATAATATTCATATTATGATATTTTCCCAATAAATGATTTACCCCGTTACTTAATGTATCATAAAGTTGCATATTTTCTGCTTTGGTATTGTACCCATATATCGAACTCAACAAAAACATTTTTTCATTTATTGATACAACTAATAAAACAAAATGCCCACATGTATCTAAGAGTGAACATAATACATCTCCCCTGAAGTTGTTTCGTAATATTGCCACTCCTGCTGATTGAGTAGTGCCATGTGCCAGCCATATTTCGTCCCCCCACTGACTTTTCCAGAATTTGGTATATTTGCAGTTGAATGTGTTTCTTGGATAAAACAGAAATCCGCTTTAAAATTTTTAATGTATAAAAAAGTTGCCTTTCTTTTAGTGTTGTTCCTTAACCCTCGAGCATTGAGTGAAATAACTTTAAAAAAAGAAATGCTACTAAGAATTGTAGCTTCTAACCCTGAAAATTGAGTTTACAGGAATATCTAACAAACTCTCCCAACAGAGAAATTAAAATAAATGGAGCTTTAACGATATTTAAATGTCATTATTTAACTCTTAGTTCTGATTTTCAAGATGTATTTTAATCATCAGCAGGTTCGAGTTCTTTCCTTTTTCCTTCTTTGTCAATAACAAAGGCTCTGGGACCGACGTAGAAGGCTGTTTTCCCTTCTTCGCGTGCTTTTTTCACCAGCGGCCACAGCATGTTTCTTCTCTGACGGTTCTCTGGGGAAAAGTCCTCCTTGAAGCGCAGGTTGTTTGATTTCAGGAAAGATGACTGCTTGGCCGCCTTCCATACCGCATCCCTGTAGTGTCTCATAGAGAACTGGATAATAACTTCTCGAGGACGTCCCGTGTTTGTAACGCGGCCCAGCCGGTGTACGCTGTCAATGACGTCTGGTAGTTTTTCTTTGCATTCTGGTGCTGTCTTCTGGCAAATGGAAATAACTTTGCTGCGAACATCTTCTCCTTCTTCTTCATTTATTCCCGAAAGTCTCAAGTCCCACCTTCTTTTATAACGTGAAAGTTCGAGCAGCTTATTTTCCATTAGCAGCACCTTTTTTTCTGATTTTTCAACTCTCCTGACGGTTTCGGTCATCTTTTCTTGCATTTCTTTAATTTCCTCGTGGATATAATCCACCGAATCTTTGAGATCATTTATGCTTGCTTGAAGACCGTCCGCCCTCTCGTTTATCGTCAACTTTAAAGTTGCTATGATGTTTTCAGCAAAGTCATGGTCTTCCATTGATTTATGACTTTTAGCCGACATCTTTGTTGGTGTATTTTCTGTGCTGACGGATTTGCGCTTACCACTTGCAGCCATTCTTTGAAGTTTTCAGGACTTCTTTTTTAAGCAACTTTAAGCACACTATTTAATGAAGGTCTCAGAATAAATGCTTCCCTGCGTTAAAGCAGTAATAACAGGTCCTTATCCAAACAATCTCGGGAGAGCTTGAAAAAAATCAACCACTCACGCCGCCATCTTGCTCGGCTCTCGCAATCTTTGACTTTATCACGCTTCAAATACTGTCATAAATGTTCGATGCCTTTAGAGTTTGGTGACTGCTGTCAAAAACACCCAGCACTCCTTGGTCTTCTTTAGCCCACAAATGGTTATTTGAAGCTTTTAGGTGCAGTTGGGCTAATTATCTTACTGCAGCTCATATTATTCCCCACAAAGATGAAAATACAGCCACAGTATATATGGAAAATGTAATAATTCTACATTTTGATCAAAAATACAGAGCTGTAGTGGCTCACTCAGTTTTTTTTGTCACATATTAAAACCTTAAAATCATCAGTAAAAATAATATTTTATCTTGCTATTCAAAGTCAAATTGAAGCATGATCAAACCCAGAAAAACATTTAGTTTATAAAGTAAATTAAGTTTAAAAGATATGTTAATAAGAACAATCTTTCATTGTATTTTCCATCCATCCATCCATTTTCCAACATGCTTGTCCCTCATGGGGTCGCGAGGGGTGTTGGTGCCTATCTCAAGCTGTCAATGGGCAAAAGGTGGGGTACACCCTGGAAAGGTCACCAGTCTATCGCAGTCATTGTATTTTATTTTTGTTAATTGTAAGTAACATCATCTTAAATCAAATATTGAATCCCAGCTTCAGGAGAAGCAAAGTAGCTTTTGTTCTGACCATTGAACAGTGTACCAAGGTACCAGATCTTTACCCTTGGGAAGTTGCTGACACGTTTATAGGGTTTCAGTGGTCTAGTCCACATATGTTCTGTGAATCTTACAGCTTATAGCCATGTCCCTGTGATTGCCGTGGAGGTTACCATGAGCCAGCCCTGGCACACTAAAAAGCCTTCTCAGCACAAATTAAGCTTGTTCCCAGTGTGGGTTGGATTCCACCAGGACTGCCCTTGTCATTGATCTTGTGTATGTTGTACATGGGTGGGGTCTCAAGGCATAGTCATGGGAGGGGATGTCTAGTTTGAGAATTTAGGTGATGATGTGGTTTAGTTCGAATTTTCAATCTATGACTTTCTTTGTGCAGTGGACCAGGGGTAGGGTTAGAAACCATGGTTCTTTAACCAGAAAAAGGTGGATATCTACATCTGGAGTGGCACTCCTGCAATGGAGGAGTTTAATTTGTGTGGTGTCTCATAAACAAGAGATGGAATTATGGAGCAAGATAGACATGGACAGAGACCTTGTCTGCAGTAAGGTGGAACCTGCTCTAGTCTGTCATAGCGTTGAAAGAGCTGAACCAAAAGGTGACTGTCAATTTAGTGAGATATATATATTTTGACCCTCAATTAGGTTTATGAGATATGGGCCATAACTGAAAGAATTTCTGAAATTAGTCTTATCTCGATCTCAAGGATGGCTAGACTCTGGCCCTCAAGAAAGGATGAGAGGCTTGCACCAATATGTGACCCTAAGGATGAGTCATGTGAGGGTGTCGCAGGGCCCGGGGTGTGTACATCAAAAGTCAACCCAGTTTCACTGAAAAACGTATAATATCGACGTTGGTCCACAGGGAGAAACATAGTATTGTCACAATTTGGCTCCTCCATACTTTTCAGCCCTACATTTTATTTGGCCGATTAATTTACATTGGCTTGCAACCAAGTCACATAACTATCGAGCTTGCCACAGCAAAAAAGAACATGGCTGCCGTTGCCCGTACTGAATACAGAAAAGAAAACAATTAAGCAAAACAGCTGCTTTAATATGGACAAAATATTTAAAAACTTGTAAATTACATGTTGGAAATTAAAAAAAATGTAAAGTCAAGGTAAATGTGTGAATACTTTAGCAAGGCACTGTACATTTGCACATAGAATGTCTTGGGATTCTTAGTATGAGCTTTAGAATGACTCTGTAGAGAGATATATCTGTGTTCCCTCGTGGAACTGTTACCTCTCTGACATGAACTTGGTTGTATGGAAGATAGCAGATGAAGGGTAGGATGGATGTTCTTAATTTGATAAATTCAGCCTTGGAAGTTGAATCTCTTCTCAAAAAAGAGATTTATATTTACATTTATATTGAGCTTCCTGTTGTCTCCCTGAAATTTAAATGGTAAACATTTCTGACTGACCACACAAAAGTGCTTTACACCTCAATCAGTCATTCACACCCTGACGGTGGTGAGCTATATTTGTAGCCCTTTTCTATTTCAAAATTTCTGTTCAACTGGCATTTTTTCCAGGTTATATTTTGTTTGATTTTTTTTTTATTATGACTTTCATGTATTATGATCTGTTTACATATTTCCTTCTAAAAATCAAACATGGTGAATGGCCGAAATTTATTTTTTTATTATTTTATTTTATTGAATGATGTTGCTGTCAGGAGTTGGTTATTGAGTCCGAATTCAGCCACACACAGAGTTGTACCTTTAACAGTTTCATTGAAGTTTGTGGAGTATGGATGAGGAGAACCAGAGTTCTGTACCACACTGAATGAGGTGGAGATGACAGCTGGAGCCGTCGGACGCGGTGGAGCTGGAGCAGGCAGACGTGAGGGAACACAGACAGGTAGGCAGGAGGCGAGGGCAGGCAGGTAGGCAGACACAGGTGAAGTTGGAGGACGGCAAGCAGACACGAGGAAGGGAAGAGCAGCTGGCTTGAAGTGGAGGGAGGCGGTGAGGAAGATGACGAGGGACGAAGAGCGCTGGGAGATGAAAGGCATGAGCAGACGTGGGAAGGACAATGACGAACCAGCAGGGAAGGGCAGACTGAGGAGTCCTTAAGTAGGTTGACTGACAGGTGAATTGAGTTTGGGTTGATTAGTGACGGCAGGTGGAGAAGATCTACGGTGAGTGGAATCGGGGCTGTATGGGAGATGGAAAGCGCTGGAACTGTCCAAGCTGAGACAGGTAAAAACTGAACCCTGACAGCTGCAAAGGCAAGTTCTTAAAAGCATGTAAAATATCACGTGTTTATATAGATTAATAAACAGAAAAGTAAATCTCTATTTTCTTACAAGTAAAGATACAGAGCTTCTTTACACATCCGTTTGTACAGCACATGAGCACAAGGTAATAAACCAGAATTGCCTACTGTGACTTGTATTAAGTATATGAAGATTACTTTCTCTCTTTCACACACACACTCTTTTTTGTGAGATTTGAAAGAATATCAAGTGAGGTCTAATACTGTTTTCTCATAACTTTTCAGATATATCAAGAGTTAAGTGGTTGTTTAACACAAGTATTGAGTATAAAGCAAGGTCAGATAATCTGTTTTTTTCCAAGGTTATACTTAATGAAGTGTAATTCTCTCAAGCATGTACTTCTGTAAAGGCATGTAAAATTTTAGTTTCCTTTTTTACTGTTTTATGTAATTATGGGGGAGGGGGGTACTTTAACAATCACAGCAAGTAAGAAATGTGATCAACTAAATAAGAGCACAGGACCAAGCAGAGCCACAATACTTCACAATTAAAATGGTTGACAGCTCTCAGACAGGTCTTGGCCAGAGTTGTCAATGGTCTGTCATCATGATCTCAGCCCTGTCACCTTGCAACTTGTGCAGCATCTTCTGACTCAGAATGTTTCTTAGCTGTTCCATGTCTGATTAACACAATATCATCCTGTGGCTGACATGATAAATTAAGAGTAACATTTATGGGCTAACATAGCAAGCAGACAATAAAATAACTAATTAGCTTAAAAATGAATATTGCAGCTTACCGGGGTGGTAAAGTCATGTCTCAAAGCATCTACTGTAGATGACAAACCCTGTGCATGTTTTCCTGAATCTATATACTGTAAAAAGGACATATGCTTTTCACTTCGAAGTCATACAGTGTGGTCTATAAACTGGAATTGTAATCCTTCGGTCTGAATTCCTTGTTAATTTACCCCCACTTTTCTGCTTTTTAATCCCTGTTCTGAGGTGATTTTTCCTTCCACTTGCTTACCTTTCCATTTATATCACAGAATACTGCTTTATATGAGCATGTAAGGATTGGTGTGGAGATGAACCCATTATTCAGCCAAACACTGCAATGCTTTTAACTGGTTTTATTGAAGGGCTGGTGAGGAGTGGGAATCAGGCAGGCAAACAGAACATAATCCAACAGATGGTAAGGCGGTCAACCAGGCACACTTGACAGGTAACAGGCGAACAGACTGGGCAGAACCGACAGAGCAGGTTATCAAAAACAGAATCAAGGTGCTGGGAGCTCTTACTAAAACAGGGAATGCATGCGTGGATGAATGGGAGATTAGGTGTGACAAACCGACAGGTAGCTGAGGACTGAGTGAGGTTTAAATAAACGGACAATCAGGTGAGCGTAGTGAAACTAATTAACCATAGGCAGGTGTAAGCAATTACGGAGCTGAAAAACCTAAGACCGAGGATAATAATGAAACTAAACAAAGCACAGAACTAAAATCAGAACTAATACAGAGACCAGATAACTAAAACAATAAACAGGCTAAACAGGACTCCAGAACCTAAAACACAAATAAACCCTGAGGCAGGAAAGAGCCAACTTAACCAAATAATAAACATAAACCAGAACAGAGCAGCCATCTTCTGTCTCCCTTAACCTCTCCTCTCTTCCATTCATCCACCTGTCTCATTTTAAATTAAATTCAAAAATATTTTATGAATCCCAAAGGGAAATTAAATGCTGATGTAACTCATATCATGCAGGATTCTTCAACAAGTTGTTGTAGATGGTCAATTCATGTGGTCCATCTAGCAAAAAAAATGCCTTTTCTAAGAATAAAGCATCTGTTTTCAGTGATGGACTCAGGAACGTGGATTTTTGTTTCCAACAGACAAAACGACTTTTGGCCATTTGCAACAAACAAAGCAAATGGTAAACTTCATTGTCCAGCGCACTTCTGCACCACTTTATTTGCCACAGCAGGCACACACCTATCAGTACGTAGTGAAGAGAGAATGACGCTGTAGTCTCGTATTGAGCTGCTCCCGCTGAGCAGTTTATAGTGTGACGTAGCGTATGTGCTCATAAAACTGAGCTCCGTGGACTTATGTCTGCCGCATTAAGTGGGAGCCTATGGTCAGAAATAACTCAGGGTGCGATCTGGTGCCATTTACAAAGGGTAATTTTAATAAAATTAACCTTAAACATGCACAGAGGTATAATAATTCTCTACATGCCCTGACTCTCTTGGGGGGGGCAATCTTCTTGGGTGGGGGCGGGGGCGCCCCCTTGTAGAACGGTAGTGAAAACAATGATGTCTGTAGGTATGTATTTCTACCGTAAAACCTCTCTGTAACAAAAGGACATCCTGGGCAGGGAGCTAGGTTAGCTATATCTAAAAACAAATGCTCCTTTAGGAGTACGCTGTGGGTAGACAAACCAGCTAGAAAGAACAAAATTAGTAAATGTGTTGCTTTCTTTAAAAACCTATTAACTGTCACAAGGCCAGTGGTGTCCCCATAAAAGGTATTAACTTCTAAGCATCATAATTTGTACCAAAGGCTTCTATTTTAAAGATTCTGGTTTCAAAATATTGGTCTATCGCGTCCTCCTTTGATTGACACCTCTTTTGAGCAATGCCATTGATCTACCGTTTCTCTGGAGCCAATATCATTTCCCAAACTCAATTCTTAAACTTTCTCCTCCTCTTGTTTTCTTGCATGTGGCTTGGGCCAGTCTTGCAGTCAAGGATATATTACTTCTGAGGGCTGACATTTACAGCAGCGGCATGTGTAAAGCAAATCAGTTCGCGGCCCCCAGCGTGCGTCCTTGACCACCAGAATTGTTCTTCCCTTACTCCATGTAAACATGAGTTCCAGTCTTTTGATCTTGGCCTCTCAATTTTGCCACAGTTTGGATACATTCGATACATACATTGGATACAACTTTAGTAACTTCATACCGGTTACCAGTACAACAAATTGAATTGCTCAGCTAAAATATTTAAAATGTTACCTTTATAAAGACACCAAGCTTTGTGACAGCCGGAGTACTCTTCATTGAATATTGTGCACACGCAAACTTAACGCCACGCTTCCAATTCCATTTTTGAGAAAAATCCACAGACATGGAAGGGTGAGCCAGGTGTTTCCGGTTGGAATGCTCCTCTGACAAGTAGAAAGTATGCATGCCAGTGGAGTGAGGGGTCTGACAGCTCATCCTCCTTTCAATAGGATGTCTTCTGTGTGGATCTAGTTGGAGCTGCGGTGACTTACTAGACCCGGTGCCATGGGTCCTGCTGCCTTTTTGCCTCTGCAGTTTTAGCTCAGGGCTAAAACTTTGTGTGCCACCGACCACAGGTTTGCCGTGTCTCTGTGCAGTTTGTTTGGGGTCCTTTGTGTGGATTGTTGGGAAAAGGCGTTACCTTCCTGTGTGTTTTTTTTTTTTTTTTATCAATCTACCTGGATTGGACTGACCAGTGCTAAAACATGGACTGGATTTATGTTTTCAGTCCCTCTCTATTTTTTTTCTAAAGTGAACTGAATGAAAGGGGCTTAAACTATTATAGAACTGAAGAATGCATTTAAGTCTTCTGAAAGAAACTCTGCTCCTTTGCATGGTTTCTGTGTTCCAAGGGTAAAACATACAAACAAATAAAAATCTTATATATCAGGAGAGAGATGTGACTGGCACCCCAATCTTTCATTGCATGAAACCGTCATAGCTTTTGCATCTACTCCGGAGAGATCAAGGAGAGCATTTAATTCAATTTAGCTTTACTTATTTTAGGCATTTTTTTTTTTTTGCATTTTGGGGGTGACAGTTAAACAGAGAAGGTATACCTTAGGGCAGAACATGTTTTAAAAGCTTACAGTTTGTGCTTTGCAAAAACTTTTAAAGAAATCCACTCTAAATCCAGAGAATAGATAGATGAGTCATAAATGTAAATGTGTCAGGTGTGTTACAGCTATTTCCCTCCCCCTTGACATACCACTAGGTTTCTTCACCCAGCAGTTTTTTCTGTTTCCTCATTTTATGACGACTGGAAACACATCAGTATTTTATCAGAGATGCTGTTTGTATTTGTTCCCTGATCCAATTTTCTGACCAACCAAACACATTGAACATGACACTAAGCAGTATAAAAGACACAGAAGCTGCATTAAATTGGATGCACATCCACACAATGATTCTGTTGACAAGCCTCTCCCACGCCTCACAAAAGCCTACACTTGTCTTCGTCCTGAATGACAAAATTAATCTAACATTAAAATGACAACTAGGGGACATGTGGCACAATGAATAGAGCAAGGGAAATTACTTTTTTGTCATGTAAAAAGTGTGTAGCCTTACTCTGGGGGGAAAAAAGCATTAATGTGTGTTTTACAGCCATGGCTTTTCAATGGAAAGTGGTATCTTTGTCATTAATAAAACATGTCCTGGTCAGACAGGTCAGGGTTGACTGGTGTTTTTGTGTCTCATCTTTTTATCATTGATCCTGTGGTAAGTGTATGTGGGACATTTATATGTGTATATGACTGTCATATTTGTATTTAAAGTATCAGGACTTCTGAAGCGTTTGCCAGTGGTACCGTCATGGTTTCTACGATAACACGTGTCAAAATGGGCATGTGCAACTTCAAGGACACATTAAGGATGATGGTGTTAAAGGATGCTAAGAAATAAATAGGTACAGTACACTAACTGAACAAATTTAAAAAAAAAAAGTATTTTTTTTTGGGCTTTACACATTAATTAATACAATACACATTATTATATTTTGTTCTCTCCTCTGATGATTTTTTCTACAACTACATAATGTAATTTATCATATTGGTGTTGTAGGGTAAGAAAGCTTCTGTGAACCTACTGAAAAATTCATTCTCTTTTATGTCATTAATAACATGAACAATGGGTGCACTCAAGACGTGCAGTGTTGGACATGTTGGCTCACTGACTTGGCCCTAATGAAACAAGGGTAATACAATAGTCCAATCAATTATATTGTTAATAATATCTGCAAGGTTCACCATGTAGAATTACATTATGCTTGCTAAAAATTCATTAAGAAAATCCTGCTTATCAGTACTTCAGTTAAAAACCATAATCAGGAAGGATTTATAAAGTGGCTAACTGCTTGCAGCTTTTAAAGACATAAAAGGTACTACAACAGTATGGCATTTAAATAATTTATCCATCCATGCATCCATCCAACCATCCATCCATCCATCCATCCAATCGCCCAACACTGGGATATTTTTAAACCTCCCTCTCGACAACTCGACAATTCCATCTCATTAGTGGAAAGCTCTTAAGTTGTCACAAAATTAGCAGTCAGATAATCTCTTTAGTAAGTCCTGGGTTTACGGTAAATTTGATCCATTTCTGATTTATTCCAAACACTTCTCCACAAAGACATCCAAAAAGTTTACCCATAAGATATCCTAACCTGAACTGGATCTCTTCTAATGTGGACAACTAGAAACTATTTAGACCTTCTTTGTGTTCCTAAAGCTGTTGTCATACCGTTTCCTAGTTTGGTATGTATGCTGGTATTGTGAAAAGAACCTATTCTGTATAACCAAATGGGATGGAATTCAAAGGTGTGCGGCTATGTTATGACCAGGGGTCTCATTTGTAAATCTAACAAAATGCGACCTGAAACGTGCGTAAGTCACTTTCCATGCAAAAGTTGGGATCTATAGAAAAAAACCGGGAAAATGTGCAGTCCTCACAGCAACTCTGACACGTGCGTACAGTCATTTTGGAGACAGGGAAATAGGTGACGCAGATGGTAACGTGGGGAATTGCAGCCAAACTGTTTACTGATTCCTCACAGACGTTCAGTTTCACTCCGTTTGAGACTTTAATCATAGAAAAACTTTATCATAAGCATTCAAAACCACATTAAAACCACATGAGCTAAGACCGTGAGAAGGGTGTGCATGGGGGGTCTTAAGATCACCCTGAAAACGGCCGTGCCCCCCCTTATGCCCCCCTCTTGAGCCCAGCATTGTTGATGATTATAGAGTCATATTTTGTGGTGGGTTGTTTATCTGATCTAAAGTCAGATCAAATCGTGGCTTTCATGGCTGCTCTGCTCTGTGTGCTCTCGTGTCTATCAAACTAGCTCTGGATCTGCGCCACACGTTTGATATAAAAAAAAAGCAAAATTATTTGTATGTAGGTGAAATCTGGGCAATAAGTGCTGAGCAGTTCTCTCCTCCTCCTTCTCTGCCACGGAAAGCTAGCTTGCCCCGTGCACGCACGCACGCAAACACACACACACAGATTGGCAGCCATCCATCCATCCATTTTCCGAACCGCTTTATCCCTCATGGGGTTGCTGGTGCCTATCTCCAGTGTTCACTGGGCGAGAGGCGGGGTACACCCTGGACAGGTCGCCAGTCTGTCGCAGGGCAACACAGAGACAGACAGGACAAACAACCATTAATGCACACACTCACACCTAAGGACAATTTGGAGAAGCCAATTAACCTAACAGTCATGTTTTTGGTCTGTGGGAGGAAGCTGGAGTACCCGGAGAGAACCCACGCATGCACAGGGAGAACATGCAAACTCCATGCAGAAAGACCCAGGGGTGTACTCGAACCCAGGACCTTCTTGCTGCAAGGCAACAGCGCTACCCACTGCGCCACTGTGCAGCATTTTTTTAAATTAACTCAAAATGCAAAAACATCCAACCAAGATTTTAACTTTTGATATCTGTTATGCACAAATATTCCCCACTTTTAGGGTGACTTTTTAGCTGCAATGAACTTGATCCAGTCAGCGGGAAATCACAGACTGTCTGGCCAAGGAATAACGCAGCTATAGTGGCCATAACACTGCAGTTTTCCGGCCAGGCTAGCCTGTCTGCGGGTCTCTGCGGCTCCTGACAAGTCCGAGCAGCATAGAAATTGCCTCATAATCCTGATGAGTTCATCAGTTGACTGCACAGATGAAGTTTGGAGGTGTTCTTTCTCACCTAAAACCATCTTAAAACAACTTTTTGTGATAAATCAAGGTTATAACATTGAAAATAATAATAATAATAATAATAATAATAATAATAATAATAATAATAATAACAATAATAATAATAATACATTTTGTTTATAGGCACCTTTCTCAACACTCAAGGTCACCTTACAGAATTAACAATAAAACACTCAATCCGATAAACATCGAATCAACTAAGAGCAGGAATAAAATGAAAAGATAAAACGAACACGAGAAAGTATGGTATCCTTACTATCATAGATTTGTAAACTCCTCATATCCTTACTCCACCCTTGAGGTGGACAGTTTTTCTTACTTCACGCCTCCCCACCCTCTCAACAAGACTCGAGAAAGTAGAGTAGTACTGGTTCGGTTGGGGGACCAAAGCCCTGGGAAAGTAAAGTGCGGGTGTCAGGGTTCTCTGTGTTGTCCTACTCTATTCTACTCCTCAGGTGGTTATTGATGGCTGGGGGGCATGTCCCACACCTGCGGCTCGTCAGAGGCAGCTTCTTCTGGCTTCATAAGCAGAGCGCAGACTGACGGAAGATGCCAGAGCCTTAAACCAGTCGTGGTACGACGTGGCCTCTGGCCAGCTCCTGGAACCTGTTTGTGAGTTTTTTCGTCCTGCCTTTGACTAATCCTGGTTCTCCTGTTTGTCACAGTTTTGGTGCTTGGATGCACTCTCCTGTGTCGAAGTCCCGTCCGAAGGATCAGACCAGTGGAATTTCCTCGCTCAGATTTTCCTCGAATTTCCTCGCTCAGATTCAGATTCTGCTCTGGCTCTCCCCCTCATACTCCCTTGGCGTTACCAAGTCAGGCCTGAGGTTCTCCTCCTGGATTCCACTGGTGCTCTCTGAACTTTCTGCACTCTGGTGAAACCGTCTGTCACTCCAACCAGTTGAGGCTCGCTCCGGATCCCTCGCCAGCTCCATCTGCCGCCCTCCAGCCACTAGCCACCAACACCACCTAGGGTAGGCTCACGGAGTTCCCTCGGCACTCCTTCCCCTGGTTAGGTCTGCCCCAGCTAATGGTAAGCAGTGTACCTTCTGGCATGTTTCCTGATTCAAGCCCTTTAGTCATTTCTCTCCTCTCTCTTCGCAGTCTCTCCCGCTTCGACGTTCAGTCTTCGCCTAGGCTACTTGCAGCCTCGTCCTTGTTGTCTGCACTTTTCTTAAATAAACATCTTAAAACTGTGTTTGGTCTCCCGTTGGTATCTGCATGTGGGCGAAACATCTGAAAACCATGAAACATCTGAAAACCATCTGAAAGCGGGTACATTAAAATAGTCGGGTAAATGTGTATGGAAATGCTTCCCGTGATTTGCAAAGCCACACACTTCTCAAAAGCCCCAGGCGTTTGAGTGCCAATGGAAAAGGAGCTATTGTTGCAGCTTGCTTCCTCGCTGCGAGTCGCTATTGTTGTCTGAATCAAGACAGTCGCTTCTCTGATACGTCACATGTACAAAAGTCTTGCCCAGTGATCCTGATTGGCTTGCCAATTTTTATGTGGTATTGAAATCCCTCTCAATGACAGTCCAGAAGGATGTGTGGAGCTGTGTGAAGCTTGGCAGAACTACATCCATCTGGCGAGAGTCAGTTTACCCTTTATAGCCTGAGTGAGAGGACATCCACCAGCAAAAAAAGTCAATACTAATTCTAAAGCCGGTCAAAAATGACCTACACACTTTCATGCAACGTTAATTATTGTGCATGCCAAGAAGGGCGCTAAACATTGTGCTGCAAGTTTTTTGTGTGTACGCATGCTTTGTACATGAGGCCCCTAAATTAACCATGTCAATTTCATAGAACCAAAGCTAAACATGTTTACTAATTGAGATAATTTAGTAACTGGAACTAAAAGTTGTTAAAGATTGTCAACAAAGCAACAAGTAGAAACTTTTCTTCTGAAGAGTCAATTTGTCCTCTGCCTCTCTGTCAGTTGGAGCCCCCACTCTACACACACTCTCTCCCTCTCTCTCTCTCTCTCTCTCTCTGGAATTCATTTTAGCTCAGCAATAATAAAATGCTAAGATTCTAAACTTTAATACTTCCCCAAATATTTAAAAACCCTGAATTAGATAGAGTGAAAAAGACCCATTTGACCTTGTCAAAACCTGTCCTGCACACAGTTAGCTAGCTACTGTTACACTACAACTAGATGCTTAACACAAATAATCAATCAAAACTGGCTATATTACATATTGTGTTGACCTATTTTAGTATGGAGCAATCATTAAATTTTTTAGTAATTTCATCAACTTATCCGATTATTATTTTTTTAAACAGATAATGAACTGCATTCAATCCTGGAACTATTATTGTTTATTATTAAGGTAAATGAGGAGGGTATTTTAGAAAATTTCAGGGGGACACTGTTGAGCCTTTTCTGAAGCAAATTTTTCAAAAACACTTACATTTCACACATGACTGACTTGCGTGCAAAATTTGGAACATTTTTGTATATGTTTAGACCTACAAAGGGCCAATTCTTTTGACAGGAGATTGATGAACATTCTTATTATGATGGACCTTTGTAGCGCTTTTGCTGCTCAGGCCTAAAAAATGTTTGCAGCTGGTGAAATGTAATTTTGCTTAGATAGGAATTATTTTACAAATAACCCCTTGTAGATACTTATCACCTCAAAGCACCACATACGGAAAAAACAATCAAAGGTTTTAATGACTCTACTTACTATAAATATCCAGCTGTGGCATAAGCATACCCAGGTAGCTTATCTATCACTGGAGGAAACCAATGATGTTGCCAATCATATATCAGATTTGATTGGTATTTCTGTCACTATAGGAAACCCTAAGCCTTTATAAAATCAGGCTTGGGTAAACCCCTCCCCAATAATAACTAATATAATAATGTATAATTAACCCTGTATGGAAAATATAAGTAGCTGGCTAGACAGGTGACCGGAGTTGAACACTAATTACAGGTAGCAGGTGGAACTGATCTATGAAGGAGTGGTGACTAGAGGTGGACTGAACTCATTGGTTAGTGGCTGGTGGTTGAGAGGTGAACTGAACTGACTGGTGACAGAGGAGTGACAGGAAAACTGATTGGGTAGTGGCTGGTAACTGAGAGGTGAACTGAACTGACTGATTTACTGGCTGGTGACAGAGGGGTGACAGAATAAATGAAAAAAAATCCAAAACTGTACTAAACAAAACCCAAACTATAACAAAAAACAGATAATTGTGGAGCAAAACTTTTGTTCATTGCATTATCTTTCACAATAATTTTAGAAATTGTTTGTGGACTGGTTAGTGTTCATTTTATTGGGTTTCAGTAACTGTAAGTATGTGTGAGGGATTTACCCCCTCACTAACAGATGTAAACAGGCATCTGCTGGTTTTAAAGTAGTTGAGTATTTGGGGAAAGGTTTAAGTTTATTTGTATTTGATGTAACTTTATGAACTTGTTTTGTTGTTATCACCACTCTTTTTTCTTTGAGGTCACCTGGTCAGGTGTTGCCATGGAAGCGCGCCCATGAGCAGTACTAATAAGGACCTGGTGTTGTCAATCAGCCTCATGAGGGAAAATCCATTTTGATTGAGATGGAGGGGAGATGTTTTGGGTTTTGTCTAGGATTTGGAGTATTGTTTTGATTTGTTCAAGTTCAATGTAAACTGTTTTTTTGTTTTTCCTCTAGAGGTTTTAATTTAGTTTGTTCCCTAAATATAAATTGTAATTGTTGTAAAGGTTTTCACCCCTATTTCTTTTTAGTTGGTACAGGCTGGTGCTTTAAAAGCTGGGTTGTTGCAATATGGGAGAGTATGGTTTTTTTTTTGTTGGTCCTGCACTGTTGGAGAAAGTGGAATCCCTGCTCCTCTGCTGTTTAATGTAAGGTCTGCCTTTTCACATTTTTTGCAAATATCTATAAAAAAAGAAACAGAGCTCTACAATTTTTGGATTCAGTCTGATTGTTTTCCCTTTTTGTGTGTTTTCTGCACTATACCGGTCATTTTAAAGTCCCTAAGGTTTTTGCTTTGGCATGCAAATCCTTTCAGTATGATTTTAACAAGATATTCATCTGCTGTTTATGTCACTGCTCTGGTTCTCAGTACACATCCACAAGCAGTAGCAGTCATGGCTCTGCAAAAAAGCATTGTTAATAGCTGAGATGTTTTTTTTCTTAGCTTTCTTCTTGTTATGATGCGGTTGGCTCCCATTGCTTGCTCCCGTTGCTCGAAAACAGAAGCATTTGTTTTTGGAAACAATGTGCCACCGTGTAACCTTAATCCCTTTAATTAGTAGTGTAACTGAGCTTTGTTACTGGCATCATGAGAGGTGGAAGGAGGCTAGACTCTGGGCTGGGCTTTGGGTCGCTGTATGGTTCAGTGGTACCCTTTTTTTTGTTTTCCAACACTCCAGTACAAAACACCAGGCAGCTTACTGCCAGGCTGCCCTATGGCGATCTGCGAGAGACAATAAACCAGCACGTATTACATAGGACAAACTTTTTTCTACACTGCAATGTTGAAACATATTTTTTTATGCATTTTAATTCAAAAGTAGTGCACTTTAAATATCTGATATTATTGATGTGCCAAAAGTCATGATTTATTGCACGTTTGTTAATGAGTAATGACAGAGGGGAAAAGGGACCTCCAGAAACACTCAGCACTGTGTTCCGGGTTTCTATCTGTGTTGCCAGGTCCGCTTATTGTCAGTAATTTTGCCAGCTTCATTTATACTGTTTACAAAGTAGAGATAATAGAGGTGGTATCTTGTTTCTCTTGCAATAACTGGCGACATTGATGTGGCTTTCCAACTTGCAGTTTTTTTTATCTAAACACAGTGGTCTGGGCAAAGAGGGGTAGAATATTCTTCTCAAAGGTTGGTTCACACAGCAGGATTTTAAAATAGTCGGCCGATTTTCAAAGCCAGAGAGACATCAGACGTAATGATAAAAAATCTTTGTATGTTTGCTCATACAGTGTGTGGTGTCTAGTCAGACGGCAAGCTCAACACACCACACATGAATAGATTTCACTCAAGATCATTCCGACGTCAGATGGGAAATCTTGCAAATCCTCTCAAAATCAAACAGGTGCTCAGAGTTAATAAACATGGATGAACGGGAAGAATAATGGCGATAGTTTGTGGACTAATTCTAACAGAGAAAAAAACAACAAAAAGAAAATGCCGTTGAGAAACGGAGAGAACGCGACAAGGAGACTCTATGTTTGCTGGACTATGATATGGATGCAAGTTATTTTCGTTTTTCTCTCAGGGAATCCATCACCTCACTTTCTGATTGGCTACATGTCATATTCAAAAGGCTGTGTGCTCGTTTGTCTTCAGGAGACACTACACATGCTTGGATATCGGGCCAAGACAATCCAACATGTTGAATATCCGCGATTTGACGTCGGAGCGATCCCAATGTTCCACTGAGTGGACCAGAACACACCACACACGGCAGGATATTCTCTTAAGATTATTTTATCGATAATTAGCGCCTTTCAGAAGGGGCTGATTGGGTGAAAATCGAGTGAACCAGCCTTAAGCTTCCACTGCCATGTAAAAGTTGAATGTTAAAAAGTCATTTATCCTGAACAAAAACAGCTATTCCCTGAAACATGCAGCTCTGCACACATTCGTCAGGTGCTGTGTGTGTGCATGTATTGGTTTCACAGCAGTGAAGCTAATATATTGGTTTGCGGAATATGAGTTTGCAAAGCTACTGTTTTGGTTAGCTGTGCCCACCAGTGTGAAATGAGATACGTTCAGCAAAGATACGGTTGCAGAATGTCAGTATCAAACTTAAATCCTTGAGTGTTGTTGTCCTGGAACATTGAGAAGTATTCTTTGCCCTACACATCTGAATCAAATGGCTGAATTGCCTCAGTAGCGTGCAGCCAGGGTCTACACAGCTCTGCTAATGAGCTAATATTTAAGTCAGGTGTATTCAACTGGAGACATATATAAAAGATGCAGGACACCAGTCCTTGAGGACTGGAGTTTGCGACCTCACTCGCATAAAATCTCTTCCAGAGCAGGTAAAAAATGTTTTTGGTGGCTCTGAAAATGATCCAACATATTGATGCATTGTGCAGCAGTTTGGGTTGGTCTCGGCTCTCTTCTGTAGCATGCATCAGAGGTCACTGAGCTTCTAGCTGCGGAAACTTGGGGCTTGCACAATCCACCCTGACACTCCCTCAAAACTGCCATCTTTGTCAAACATCAGGTCAATGATGATGACTTCCCAGAATATGACTTCCTTGCTTCCAGGAGCTGTTAACACAAACGAACAGACACTAAAAATGCATGCTTACATGTTTTCATTTTCTTTTTATTTAGGTTTGTCACTTACAGAATGAGAAAAATTCATAGAATGATAAACAGAAACTATAACTGAGCACTGAGCTGTGCTGAAAATTAATCTTTAACATCGCACGGACAAACAACAGTCTGGACTAACAAAGTATAATATTTTGATTTAAATTTAATGATGTACGAACATTTTCATGTTGAAATACATTGCCTAAGTAACAATCCCATTGTTGCTGTCCAAAAAGAGAATGAATAATCAAGAGTCTTTGTCATTATGCAACCATAATGAAGTTTTGGTGAGACACAGCTCAGAATGCACATATAACACAGAGATACAAATCAAAGGCATCCATGGAAAAACAAAGAATGAACATTCATAGAGAAGACCCTGAAAAATAGAAAAACACCATCTCTCAATCCACCTTGAAGCACTGTGCTGATCAGCTGTCGCCAGTGTTCACAGACATTTTTAACACCTCACTGGCGACATGTCACGTGCCAACCTGCTTCAAATCCTTCACTAACATCCCTGTTTCCAAGAAGCCAGTGTCCACAGGACTTAATGACTTTAGACCCATCACTCTGACCTCTGTGGTTATGAAGTGCTTTGAGTGCCTTGTGCTTTAACACCTGAAAGAGATCACTGACCCCCTTCTAAACCCCCTACAGTTTGCCTACAATGCTGTCAACTTGGCCCTTCACTACATCCTCCAGCACCTGGATTCCGCAGGTACCTACATCAGGATCCTGTTTGTGGATTTCAGCTCTGCCTTCAACACAATTAGCCCAGCTCTGCTTCAGGGAACAGCTCTCCCAGCTGAGGGTGCCTGACTCCACCTGCAGGAAGATTACAGACTTTCTGTCTGACAGGAAGCAGCACGTGAAGCTGGAAAAATGTGACTCTAACACACAGCTCATCAGCACTGGTTCCCCCCAGGGCTGTGTTCTTTCTCCTCAGCTCTTCTCCCTGTACACCAACAGCTGCACCTCCATTCACCTGTCTGTCAAGCTCCTGAAGTTCGCCACTCTCAACTGACTTATCTCTGATGGTGACGAGTCCGCCTACAGGTGGGAGGCTGACCATCTGGTGACCTGGTGCAGGGAGAACAACGTGGAGCTCAACGCTCTAAAAACAGTGGAGATGGTTGTGGACTTCAGGAAGAACTCAGCCCCAGCTACCCCCATCACCCTCTGTGATTCCACGATTGACACTGTAGAGTCTTTCCGCTTCCTAGGAACTATCATCTCCCAGGACCTAAGGTGGGAGCTGAACATCAACTCCCTCACCAAGAAAATCCAGCATACGATGTATTTCAACCTGCCAAGGACAATGATGGTGCAGTTCTACTCCTCCATCATTAAATCCATCCTCACCTCCTCCATCACCATCCGGTACGCTGATGCCACCGCTAAGGACAAGGGAAGACAGCAGCGTGTCATCCGGTCTGCAGAGAAGTTGATTGGCTGCAATCTTCCATCTCTCCAGGACCTGTACGCCTCCAGGACTCTGAGGCGTGCAGGGAAGATTGTGGCTGATCCCTTGCACCCCAGTCACAGACTATTTCAGTCACTTCCCTCTGGCAGGAGGCTGCGGTCCATCAAGACCAAAACCTCACGCCACACGAACAGTTTTTTTCCCATCTGCTACCAGCCTTATCAACAAGGCCCAGAGCCGCCCATGACACTGGACACTGCCTCTCTCCCTTTCCCGTTCAGGACCTAAAAGCTACACCAACGTAGCATCTCCAGACCTTCTGCGTTACATTAACGCACAGTCTACTGTGTGTATAGCTATAGATTCTGTATGTATGTATCTACAGTATTTTGTCTGCACCATAAACACCAAGTCAAATTCCTTGTAAGTGCAAATCTACTTGGCAATAAACTTGATTCTGATTCTGAAAAAAATCTACATTTACAGCTAAGCTGTAAACCAAAAGTGAAAGACTTATCAGAAGGGGAAAATACTGTGCAATTATTAATAGACAATAAGGTCTGTTCAGATGAAAATAAAATGTTTAAGCTGAATGTACCAACAAACTCTTCCTGAGAAACTAAACGTTTGCAAATACTCAGAATGTGAGAGACAGTGTAATAATATTTATATTAATATTTATATAATATTTATTGAAAAAAGAACCTGTGGAACCAGTGGCATGTTTGTAAACAGAATATGAACTGGACTGCGCCAAATTGCAGAAAGTGGGGTAAATCAAAACCCTGAGTAAGTTCTGGGATAAATTTCTCGATAGCCTGGGTATTCGGTGTTCAGAAAGCCAGAAAGTCATTACCCTAAAACAAGTTACCACTGCAACTTACAGTACTATGTGAACCAACCCTGCTTGGTAGTAAGGTTTGATGGACCAACCCTATTTATTCTAAGAGAAAATAATATTGGGTCCAATGTGTTCAAATCTTTGTAAATGATTTCTCTTCTCAAATGTTTTTCTCTCTCTGTTGATCACAACATCTGCATTCTAATGAATGACTGCTGTGTTTCTAATAAAACCTGACTTGCTTTCTATAAACCGAGGGCCGCTGAACTTTAATCTAAGCAAACTATTGCTCTTAACGGTCTTTTTATTTTCTATCCACTGTACTGCTAATAATTATCCACTATGTATAGTAACAACCCATGTTTTCATTGAGCTACTTAAAATTATAGTACAACAATGGCTATTCCTATCTTTTAAGATGAATCTGTTAAATCTGAATAAACAATAATAGCTGTCTATATTTTCCTATTTTCACACACAGAATGTCTTGTCAGTTCTTTGGTGTGACCATGGCCACAAACCTGATCTGTTTTGTCCTATCACAGGCAAGCTCCTTGTAATTTTACAGTAAATTAAAATGTCATGAATCAATATGATTTCTTGTAATAATCTTGGTTGAATGTTTCCTCCGTATTACATTTCATGTGCTGTCACACATGTTGATTGAATACAGCCTAAAAGATCACAAGGAATCTGAACCTCCATTGCTAATAAGAAAATAAAAATAGGTTACTTTGGTAGTCACTTGCATCAGCAAATAATTATTAAAATGTAAGCATGAGGTTACAGAAAGTATTCACCAAGTAGTAACTAGTTGATATGCATTTGTAAGGCTCTTCCTTTACGTGTGAAAACCTCCCCTAGACCTGAGGAGAGGGGTGTGATGGGGCCAACACTGATAAACAAAAGTTCATGTCAATGCTCGGCAGTTTTCAGTGATAACATAAAACTGCCATTAACGGCCATTAATCTTAAATTCCACGGCAATTTTATGTGTAGAGAACCACTGAAAATCCAGGTTTCATTCAGTATAAAACCTGCATATTTACTATACCTATAATTAACAGCAATTGTTATTATGGTTACAAGACAATACATTAACTTAATTCTCTTGTTGGTCAGCAATAATGGTACAGTTACTTAGGGAATGTATTTCAACATGACAATTTACATAAGTGATTTAATTACATTTTTATAACTAGTTAATCCACACCATTGTTTGTCAGTAGGATAATATACATTCATGCTCAACACCCAAATCTGCGCAACCAGAAACTCAGTGACTTCTGTTGCACGCTATAGAAAAGACTTGTGACAAATCCCAACTACAGCACAATGCAGTAATACGTTGGATCATTTTCAGACAGAAAGCCACCAAAACATGCTCCGAAAAAATCATAGATTGATCCTGCTGTGTCTATTTGACACAGTATGATTCTGTGATTGGTATTATCATATGTTGTTATTCTTTTCCTTTATGTTTTAAATGTTCATGTGCTGCTCTTTGCCACAGCTGTGGTTATTTCAAGGGGCTATATGGTTTGAGAACACTGTTCTACAACCATGTTGTTATTTGCACAGTTTGCTGCCACTTCTACCAAGAACTCCTCAACTGGTCTGTCACACCTGCAGCACACCTTGCCACTGTATTACAGCTCTCATATACAGTGGCTTGAAAAATGATTCATACTTCTTTAATTTTATACATATCGTCACATTACAACCACAAACATATAATATATTTAATTAGATTTTTATGTGAAAGCCCAACACAAAGTGGTATACAAGTGTGAATGGGAAATTCCTTAAATTACGTCACTTTAGCCCAGAGACAGCCCAGGTTTCCCAGATAGTCGAACCTGGCTCAACTCCTCCCTGAAAGCCACACAACTTCCTTACTTGTTCAATTTGCACCACTTGATCCTCTGCTCTTCCTTTGTCTTCTTCAGCTTCCTCACTGACAGAGTTGTTCTACACACCATTATCCGTCTGGCAACACTCACCAACCCCTACCTTGCAGTCACTGAGTTCCATCAGATTACATCATCTAGACAATATGTAATTCACCTGTGTGCTCCATGTCCGCTCTTTTAAGACATCCTGTGTTCCTGCCTCTTCTGGAAGAAAGTTTTCACTACAACCATTTCCATCTTCTGGCAAAGTCTACCACCATCTGCACTTGCATTCCTGTTCTACAGACCAAACCTCATCACCTCTGTTCCCTGATTTACATGTCTATGGAAATCTGCACCAATTATGTATTTCTTATCTCTGGGAATATTATGTATAAAATCATTTAAATCACTCCAGAATTTCTCCTTAACCTTTAACTCACTTAACTGTGGGACAAAGCCACTAAAAACATTGAACATCACTTTAAGATTGTAGCCTTGCACACACTATCTGGCACTCTCTTTTTTTTTTACTTCCAGAACATTCCTCGTTCAAGATAACTCTCAAGCTATTTCTCTACACCATGATAAAACATCTGGAACCCTGCTCCTAAGCTTCTAGCCTTGATATCTTTACACCTGGTCTTCTGGACATACACTACTTGATTCTGAACTATGTACAGCGCTTTGGTAGTTTTAAACTAACTGGTGTTAGTTTAAAACTTTTAACATGGCAGGAAAATATATTTTTTATCCATTAGTATTTAGTAATTTATTTATTGGTTGTCCTTCATGTCCAAGTGTTGTGAGCCAGACAGCTGAAGACTTCCCAATCAATATGGTGTAACACCTAGAAAATCATGCCTAATTGCAATTAAGGACAGACTGACCTCCTCCACTGTTGGCAATCTGTGGCTCACTTGGCAGTGTGACCATAACTCACCACTTACTTTCAACTTCTCATTTTAATGGGCATAGCCTCCATAAAACTTATGTTTTACTTAGAAAGCTGACATCTTGATACACAGCCGTATAAAGACTGAGGCAGATCTATTGAACACCCCCCCCCCCCACCACCAGGTTGATCTTAAACTGTGAGTATCTGCTGTACCTGTATTTAAGACACTCTACTCTATTAGAAGAACCACTGTATTATAGATGCATTTGTTGTTACTGTTATAACTTCTTTTCAGCTTCTGAATAATGCTTAATGTTCACTCAAGCAAGCATTATAAATGCAAGCATATGTAGGATTGCTTCTTTTATATTATAGAGAATCAAATATTTGCAAGTATGATGCACCAAATACATGCACTGTACAACACATTGCAAATGTTTACGCAACATAAACGTATTTGCTAACTTTATTGTGGGCGAGCCATTTAAATAGAACACTAGCAGAATAATACAAGGAGAGGAAGCTAGACTTAGGGTTGCAATCACACCCTGTAGCTATGGCTACTGTAGATATCTATGTGTATTGAACAGTTAAAACCAGATTGTCTCATATTAAAATACACAAAACATTTTTTGCAACTCTATGAAATTAATTTTGAAGGGGATTAAATTAATGTTTTTACATGTTTAAGGTCAGTATTGCATGAATGATGTTTATTTGCAAAAAATAATAAGATACATTTTTAGCAAACCTTCTTGAAATAGAAAGGTTTTCCATATATGTGCTTTATTTGGTGGAATTACCTGCAAAACTTTGGGACTTAGGTTAAATAATTTGCTGGGATTTTCATGCAATCCTTCACAGAACTGGTGTAAGTGAGAAAGGCTTAGAAGCTGACTTGTTCCCACACGACCTTTCAATTCTGTCCATAAATTTTCTATGGGACTGAGTTCAGGGTTTTGTAAGGGCCACGCCAAGACATTGGTTTTGTTGTCCTTAAGCCACTTTATAAATAAGCTGACAGAATGCTTATGATCCTTGTCCATTTGGAAAACCCATTTGTGCCCCAGCTTGAACTTCTTGGCTAGTGTCTTGAAATCTTGCTTTAAAATTTCCTATGTTGCAATCTGTTTTTTGAAGAGTGCCAAGGCCGTCCTGCAGCAAATCCGTCACACAATCACAAAACACAATCCTGCCACCCACTATACTTCCAAGTTGGGATGATGTTCTCCGGTCTGTCCTCTTTTCCTTCAGTTTTTAAGATGGTCATTAACACCAAATTATAGTTGGGCTTTTATATTGGTTTTGAAATAGTGACTTACTATATGAGTGGCTCTCTAGGCTGTGTCAGTAGAGGACTTGTTTCACTCTGGATACTGACTCTCGTATCAGATACAACCAGCCTCTTCATTAGGTGTTCTGCTATTTTTTCTGGGGTTGATACAGATATTCCATACCAAAACACGAGTCGCTCGCACACAGGAACTGTCCAAAATTCTTAATAGTATGACCACTGGACATTCCTTTGCAGTTCATGTTTACATATAATTTTCAGAGCTAATGAATGTTTGAAAATTATACCCGAGGATGAACAAGACTCATGGAGGTGCACAATTCTGTTCCTGATATCGTGGCACATTCTTTTTATTTTTATATTATGTCATCAAAGGAAGCATTGTGTTTGAGGTAACACTTTAAATTATAATCACAACCGTGCCACCACGTAACTGATATTTTAAAAATTAAACTACCTAAAGCTTGCAAACCATAATATTATAATTTGGGCTTTCCTGAATTCTTTAAAAGGCATAGAAAATGTAGAATATCTAAACATATCTCTCTCATTTAGCAAATAGAAATAATTTTTGTAATCTTGATTTGACTGTACAAAAATCCAGACCAACGTAACCAAAATCCATGCCTGCCTTTACTGGGTCTCTTCTTCTTCTACCCCATGTTACTGTTAAAGTGTGTTGCTGCAGAATTTCAAGCTACAACATATACAGCATATGTGTAATTTTTGCATACTCGGCAGTATATCTGTATATTTTACAGTATTTTTTTGCCACGTTTCTCCACCATTCTTTCTGCTTTGGTTTTCCATTTGATGTCTTCAGTCTTCAGCCGTATTGATGCTTTATCTAAGCCGGTGACACTAGAGAATGTGGCTGTGACTCATGTCTTAGCATTTATATCTTGATTTGAAGTGCATTTGAAGTGCTATAATTCATATTTTTAACAGCAGGTGTTGCTACAGATAAAAGCTACCTTTATTTATCTACTGGTAGCAAAATAAGGCTCCAAAGAATTAGTGAATTCCCAGATCAGCTTTAACTACAAAATTTGGCCTCATGAACTTTACTCTTTAGCAGCTTTGACAAGTTTATCAAACAGTTGACAATAATTATACATGGCTTCATCAGGGATACAACTGTAGTTTCAGAATGGGATCATTTCTGGTCTTACATCACAATAAATAATTCTAAGAATGGGAATGATTCCAACCTCCTCAATGTACACACATAGGGAATAATTATTATTTTGTGTTTTTGTTGCTACAGCACAAAGAACAGCAGCTGGAACTGGGGCCATCATGTGCAAATATAAACTATAACCAATGCCTCTGCATCAGCTTAGAAAGATCATCAACAGCTGGTCCCTGGGGTTGGCTGCTTTAATTTTGATGTTGATTTCACAGAAAGTAGACTGTACTTAGCATCGATTTCACACTGCACACGTTTGCGGGTGTCCGAACTGAAGACTTTTTTCACAAACGGAAGGGGGAAACATGGCTTAATAGCAGTGGTCACGCTGCTGTGAATGGCAGTTACTTACGGAGAAGAGTCTGCTACAGTCTCATATTTCTTTTCTGGCTTTCAGCCCACGGTCTGATTTTATGTTTTCTCCTGGCTGAACCCCAACAGATGGGAGTTGAGTCTCAGCAGTTTCAAGATAGGCCAGATTCTTATAATCAGTCCAGAGGATGATGGGATGGATGATTTGCCTAACAGTGGTGCAGGACCACAGTCGCAATAATACGAAAATAGATAATTATGGAACTAACTTTTCGTTCATTAAATAATGATTAAAGCTAATTTAGAAATAGTTTTCGGACTGGTTATTGTCAATTTTATTGGGTTTCGATAACTGTTAGTATGAAAATGTTCACAACAAGATATCTATCCAACATTTATGTCACTGTCCTGGCTCTCACACAGCCACACAAACTTCTCCACAACAGTAAGAGTCGCAGCGCCGCAAAAAAAACCAAACAAACAAAAAAAAAAAAAACAATATTGTTAATGGCGGTGCTGTTTTCTTCTTAGCTTCGTTATTCTTGTTATGATGTGGTTGGGTCCCAATGTCCCAATGAAAAGGAGACCAAGATGGAGAAGGAACTAGATCAGGATCCAGGATTGAGCTGACATGTTCAGGGAGGAAAAGAACACGGATGAGTTTTGGAACATAAGGCAAGAGGCAATGATAACAAAAGATTGTCAGGTTACTGCTCTGGATAAGCTAATGCCCCGACGCCTTCCTTCTGACTCCTGCTGGTGACTAGTGACTAAGGGCACAACTTACTGGCAGGGGCTGTGACAAGAGGAATAGACATTTGGTGGGGGGCCTGAGGTGATCCAAGAGAGGGGGCTGCCCAAGACCCAACCTGACAGATAAACAGGCACTCACAGTAACAATCACATGTTCCCATCCTCATTTGCGATAACATACAAACACTCCACCCTGCCCACCCAAGATACCTCAGTGAGGCTACCATCCCTGGTACCTACAGGGAAAACAGCTGGACGTAGTCGAAATTAGCCAGCCACCTTTTGGATGTGGTGAAACAGGAGAATAATGTCATGGCTGCATAGGCAATAAGTTTGCAGGTACTAACATCACGTCAACATGGATGCATTTCACTTTCTGCCATAACGCTAACCACTAATCCATTATGCCAGCTCCATGAGGAATTATCTAAATTAAATTTTATCCAACTTAACAAATCCTGCTTCATATGTACCTATATTTTTATTCTAAATGATAGATGTCATAGACATTATTAAATTAAATTTCACCCTTTTTCAGTTCAATCAGAACAGCATAGAATAAATCTGGTTTCACCTGGTCCTAAAATTCTTGAAATCTGTTTTCAATTAAATAAAATCACTGAATAAATTCCCTTTTTGTAATTCAACTAGCACAAAGAGTAGATGGCTAAAAGAGTTTATTTTATGTAAACTGGTGTAGCTAAAACAGGAAACAACTGGAACAAGTATCTGGATCACTGTAAAGAGGATAATAAGGTTAGTGGCCAGGAATAACTACATGAGGGTGACAATAATCTGAATAAACGGCACTAACCTTCTCACAAAGTTGCAATGGCTCTGGGGATTTATACTGGGTAGACAGTTCAGGGGTAACGCACAGGGACACAGTGCAGAGGTTTCCAGAAGGGCTAGGCAATAGAGCAATCTGGGATCAAGGCGGGCGTATCAATAACAGCAGACACATATACCATGCAGAAGTATCCATGTGGGGCAGAGACAGGTTAAAGGTCCAGGCTTGGGTCATACATGGTAGGCAGGAGAATCCAGACAGGGCAGAGGCAAACAGGCGTGGTTGATAGGCAAGGCAGGAGGTTAGTGTATAGAGATCAGAAGCCAACAGGAGTTTCTGACAGGGACAAGGCAAGCAAAAATAGGAATGAGACAGGTCAATAACTAATTCTTCTTCTTCTTGTGTTTTATGGCGGTTGGCAACATGGGCGGATCTACAGGGGGGCAAGGGGGGGCAGCTGACCCCCCAATATAGAGCCTTGCCCCCCCAGCTGCCCCCCTAACTTTGTTGATCCAAAAGCTGTACCTGTAAAAACAACCTGCCACTATGTTCACAGGCTTCTCAAAACAATACATTTACCAAAAGGTTGCAATTTAGTTTTTTATTTTTAATTTATTATTTGCCACCGTCCCTCAAATACTTAGCTACGCCCCTGATTCAAACGTGCAGAGCGCAGTTCGCGCTCAGTCTGTCTGACACACACACACACACAGTCTGCAGCGTCGCGGTGGCTCTGTAGTGTGCAAACCAACTGGAGAGACTGAGCTGTCCCAGGGCATCTGAAGGTGAAGTGACTTTTACCAGGTGTAGTTTAAACACACGTTTCACTTAAAAGTTACATTTGTAGTCAATATCTGCTAAAGACGATTAGCAAAAACAGCGAGTGTGTCGGTCAAATCCTTCCCTCGGGATTTGTAAGAGCACTCTTCCCTTTGATTAATGTTAAGAAAAAAACAGCTTAATAAAAAAAATACAAAATATTTTTTGTATCCATAACGTTAACTGATTTACTGATGGTAACCGTTATGCCGCCGTTACGTTACAACACGCAGGCTACAGTGTTGATTTGATTAGCTGAGCAGTCCTATAAATCCAATTCCTCTCAGATATCGCAGCAATGAAACCAGGTTATAACTGGGGAAATAACAAATACAATAGAATTAAGTAGTCTAAACATAACTGGTGTGTGAATGTGATAAATCTTTCTCATTTATATTTGTTATATAGGCTATTCTACTATATATATATATATATATATATATATATATATATATATAGAGAGAGAGAGATAGGTATTGTAGTATCTGCTACCTAACTTATAAGTTCCATGGCCCTACAGTGTAGGCTAATGAAATACAAGGATAACCAGAGGGTTTCACATATTGACTTTTGCATGCAAATATTACTTCATAGGCCTAGCCATGAAAAGGAAGGCTAAAAGTGGGGATATAACCAGCTTTTTTGCAAAGAAAATTCCAACAAGTACACAAGAGGAAGAGCGCAAGGGAAATGAGGGAGAAGGCAGTAAACTGGAGAGCCCAGGAGGGTCAGTGCAGGAAAAGACTGAAGGAGACACAGAAATAAGTGACGAAGAAGAGGAAATACATGAAGGAGACACAGAAATGAGTGAAGGAAATAAGGAAATAAATGCAGGAGCTGAGGAAAAAGAAGAATCAGTGAGAGATGAAGAGGAGGCTCCAGATTCAGAGAGAGGAACAGACACAGGGAATGATCAGGAGGAGGAGGAAGATGACAGAGAGGAAGAGGGTAGACCTGAAATTCTCCCTGGACCACATGGTATGTTTTTATTCTTCTTCTATATAAATTGCCATACAGAGGGATAATATATGTAATGCCACATATGCATTAGCTATGTCCATGTACTGTTCAATTGCATTAGATAATCATATTTGGCACTCTTTGTTTTTTAAGATATATCAAAATGCAAAGGTGATGCAGCAGTGCAGCCTGATTTAAAGACATTTCCAAAGACACAACATGGAGCAGCACAAAGAAGCTTCCACAGGGAGTGGTACAGTTCTTGGCCATGGCTTGAATATTCCATGTCTAAAGATGCAGCATTCTGCTTTGCATGCAGACATTTTGCACATTTGAAAAACAGTGTATTCACTTCAGAAAATGGCTATTCTAACTGGAAGAAGGCCACTTCCAAAGACAGTGGGTTTAGTGTACATTCCAGAGCAGACACACATGTGAATGCAATGATTGCATGGAGTGAGTTTAAAAGAATGGCCAAGAAAAACACAACTGTCTTGGGAATGATGGGAGATGAAAATCAGAAACAAGTAATCGAAAATCAAAAGTACATCGAAACTTTAGCTGAAACCTTGCCGTTGACAGCCACTCAGAATATTTCCCAACGTGGCCATGATGAATCAGAAAACTCAAAAAACAGAGGAAATTTCCTTGAGATTTTAGATCTTGTGAGTAAACATGATGCCTTAGTGAAAAAGCGGCTGTGTCAGGGTCCCAGAAACGCTAAATACACAAGCAAAAGCACACAAAATGAGATTTTGGAGTGTTTAGCAGAAATGGTGAGAGAGGAAATTATAAAAGAGGTTAAAGAAAGTGAGCACTTTTCTATTTTAGCTGATGAGACTAAAGACATTCAAAAAAAGGAGCAGCTATCTCTGGTCGTACGATATTATTACAATGGTGTGGTTCAGGAGAGCTTCCTTGAGTACCAGAATTTAGAGCACTTAGATGCAGTAAGTTTGACAGAGAAAATTATTTCATGTCTAGAAATATATGGACTGGAATACAAAGAGAATCTGGTAGGCCAAGGCTATGATGGGGCTGCAGTCATGAGTGGCAGGTGCTCTGGGGTCCAAACAAGGGTTAAAGAAGTTGCCAAACATGCATTTTATGTTCACTGCAGGGCACATTGTTTGAATCTTGTCATTGTGGACAGTGTAAAAAATGTCCCAGAAGCTGCATGTTTTTTCACTTTGCTGGAAAGACTGTACACATTCATGTCAGGCTCATATGTTCACATTAAGTGGATGGATGTTCAAAAAGAAATGTTCAGTGGTGTGCCACCACGAGAACTTCCTAGGCTAAGTGACACTAGATGGGCCTGTCGCTATGCTGCATGTAGAAACCTTATGGACAGGCTGCCTGCAGTAATAAGAGTGCTGGATGAAATTTCAGATGAGGCTAATCCACAGAGAGCTGTAGACGCAAGAGGACTTTGTTCTCAAATGGATTTTAATTTCATAGGGCTCTTTGCAGTCTTCCGAAAAGTTCTAGGTGAAACTAAGATTTTATCTGAGATGCTCTAGTCAACTAATGTGGACCTTACCAAAGCAGCTGACCTTACTGAAACCTTCAGACAGACATTGGAAGATTATCGTAAAGAGGAGAGCTTTAATGACCTGTGGAGTACAGCAATTGACACATGCAATGGTTGTAACATTTCTACTATTGTCAAATCCAAAAGAACCAAACGCACATCTAGGATACTACATGATACTCTTGTAACATCTGCACTTGGACAGCAAACACACATTGACAGCAAAGATGCCTTTAGAATAGGTATATTCATTCCCATCATAGAATCAATGATCAGTGAAGTGGACAGGCGCTTTTCTAACTCTAGCAGTAAAATTATGAGGGGTATACAAGCTTTAAACCCATCCAACAATGACTTTTTAAAGGAAGAATTAGTTTTGTTAGTGGCTGAGGAATACGGCTCTGACTGGCAAGACTTAAAAACTGAGATACACCAGGCAAAAAGACTTCTTGAAAGAAGCAGAGCAAACGGCAAAGTAAACCCGTCCAGTCTGACGGAGTTTGTGACATTCTTGGTGCCTTTTAAAGAGGTTTTCTTTGAACTTTTTCGCCTGTGCAAGATTGCTATTGTTTTGCCAGTTAGTACTGCTGGGTGTGAGCGAAGCTTTTCCACTTTAAAGCTTGTAAAAACTCACCTGCGCTCAACCATGGCAGATGACCGTTTGAGAAATCTGGCTGTTCTCAGTATTGAGAAACAGCGTGCAAAAGCACTAGATTTAGATAAGTTTGTAAAACGTTTTGCTGCTAAGCACAACAACCGTCGCCTTAAGCTTTCTTAAAGAAATGGCTGACCATGGGTCATTTGTGGTTTCAGGGCATAAGTTTTTAGGTAGAGTATTGTCCGCTGTTTCATACTTGTAGTCCACTGCATCTTGGACACAATTATTATAACAAATAAATTAAAGGGATTTGCTTGTTAGACTTTTACTTTTCAAAAGATGCAGGTTTTTTTTGTTCGATCACTGCACTTTGCTTATTCTGTTGTGAATTTAAAAGAAAAACTTTGTAGTGTGTAAGGGCATGATTAAACAACAACTACTGTAGTTTAAAAGTGTTTTGTGTTTATTTGGTTAAAGCAGCTCACATATAAGGATTCCCATGTACCGTCTACTTCTGCCACCCTGCCAAGACCTCTTGCCACCCCTTTGCCCCCCCATGTAAAATTTTCTAGATCCGCCACTGGTTGGCATACAACCTTTGGTGCATTACCGCCACCAACTGAAATGGAGTATGGATCGGGATTGAAATAATATAATAGCCTACTACTACAACACAAAAACAAACAGAAAAAACAAAATCCTCTTTAACAAACTAGTCTTTTTAAGATATCTCAAGTCCATGTCTAAAAGGTCTTCTATGTTTAATTTTAGTTTATTGTTTTGTAATGTATGTACCAATTCATTTCTCTCAATTACATATTTAGTGCAAAATAATACAATGTGCTGCACTGTTTCTTCTTGAAAACCAAGGTCACACTTCCCTGTAGCATGTTTGCCTATTTTAAATAACGTGCTATTTAAACCTGCATGGCCAAAGCGTAACCTTGATATTACTATTTCCTCCTTTCTTTTCCTAGCTATTTTTCTCATAAAGCCTACTTTTCTTTGAATATTATAATACCATCATCCAATTATTTTTTCTTCCCACTGTTTTTGCCATCTTGCTCTAATCTTTTTCTTAATTTCTGATTTTATTTAACCTTTAATAAATGGAACCATTATATCAATTAGACTACGTTTACTTGCTTGTTTTGCTTATTTATCTGCCATCTCATTCCCTTTTATTCCTATATGAGAAGGAATCCATATAAAAGAAACTATTAATCCCATTGCTTGAATTCTAAATAATAATTGCTAAATTTCTACTAATAGATCAGGTCTGGAACGGCTTCTATGAGGTCTGGCTTTTACAAACCTGGCACTTACATACTGGGAGAGCCAGGAATATATTGTGCTACTTCCAGGTGAAGCAGCTCCCAGTAAATAGAGCTGCCGCAGGTGTAATCACTCAGACTTGATTACAGGTGAATCACAGGGAGCAGGGAATGATGTCATGGAATTGCAACAGCAGTGTCTCAGACAGGATCAGACAGGAATCATTACACTTTTAAAAGTTATCTAACAAATCCTGTGGTCCAAAGACATGTTGTCTCACCTTCAGCAGCAAGTATAGTTATCTTCTCTATGTCCCTATTAGAGTCTAAGATTTTCATGGAACCACTTAGATCCCCTTCCCATAACAACACTGCTTTGTTCTAGATCTCTGGTTCAGAAGCTTTGCACACCTAAGTCATGCTGCAGAATTGGTCTTAGAGGAAAGAGGCTTGTGTCCTGCATTGTTTTTTGTGATATTCCACAAGCCATATTTGCTCCGTGTTTTTCTTATTGTCCCATCATAAACATGCTAAACGAGGCATGTAGAAGTTTATATGGGGCTTTTCCGTTTGGTCTAATTTCTCACAGCATTGTACAGTCTGACGTTGGGGTACGTTTCATAGGATGTTCGCTCTAGGGAAGGTTAATATTCTTTCTCAAATGAAAATTATGAACTAAAAATACTGGTTTTGTGATCAATCCCAGATTATCCAAAAGAATCTCCTTTGTGCAACAGTTGTGTCTGACTAATGTCTTTCCACTTTGGTACTGTGTAAAAACTAATTAATTTGCCAAAACACTTGCTTTGGTGACTAAACTTGGTGATGACCAGTACATTTTCTGCTATTAGTCACCTGTTTATTTCCTCTTCATGTTTCCTCGTCTTATGAAGTTAACAACGGTCCACTTAGTTTTTTTCTTTTGTTTAATAGACAATAGCTGTAAAAAAGTAAAAAGTAAAAATAAATAGTTTAACATTCATGTCCTTGTATGTAAAACCTGCATTTGTTTAACTAAATTAGGTCACAGTTGCCTATTCAAATTCCTGGATGAGTGAACAGACCAGTGCTAATCACCAACACAAAGTGAAAGCAACACTGTCAAACGGGTTAGGTGAGTGCAGGTAAGAAAGGAGTGTTCTAATGTCAGCACACACAAAGAAAGAAAGTGAGGAAGGGAGAGAGAGAGAGAGAGAGAGAGAAAGAAAGAGAGACAGACAGACAGAAAAGCTGGCAGCTTACAGGTAGACAGTTCAAGTAAATTTCAACCAAGCTACACTGGCGGGTGTAAAGGTGAGCTCTGACGGCAGAAATCTAATGTAGACAAGCTAAAAGTAGAGGATTAGACAAGCAGTCTCACAAGTAACCAGTTTGCTTTGTTGGCAGGCATCGTGTCAGGTAAAAGAGGAGGCAGCTCTCCCTGTTTGCTGTGGAACTGTTGCCTGAGAAATGCAGGCAGTGACAGCAGTATACAAGAGAAGCTAATAGGACAGCATTTATCCTCTGCTGTCCCCTCTTTGACACAGACACACTCACAAAGACTGAAGCAACCACCTGGGTGTTCAACAAGCTCAGCTTTTGCAAGGTAAATGTACATACTGGTATTGCTAACAGCTCAAACGTTTGATGTGGATAAATTAATTTGCATGCCAGCTCTTGATAATTCTTGATAATCTATTGTAACTATGTCCATCTTAGTGTGTTTGCTACTGGTTATACCATTGTAGTATGCTCACTGAGGTCAGCTTAGGTCTTTGCCCTACTTGGAGTTCAGTTAACACAATGACTGCATGTTGTTGTTATTTCACAAGCAATACTCAAAATAATCATAGAAGTGATGTTTCCCAAAGTTGGAGTCGAGGAACCTACCACAGTTAAATTTGGTTTCCTCAGTGCTACCGAGCTGTAAATGCATCAGGTGTCATGCAAAACATTACACATGGCCAGCCCCATCATCATGTACTGTGTTCTTGCTTAAAGATCCCTTATAGTAAACCACTAGAAAAAAACAAAACAAAACAAAAACAAACCTGCAGTATAGCATTGCCTGTTTTGGTTTTGTCTTACTATTTCTTGAGTTTGTCATGGGTAGTATGCACACACCACAAGTCCTGGCACGGAGCAGCAGGTTGAGTTTGAACAGGTGTTGTGGTTGCGGGCATCAATCTTTATGTTAGTCAGTGGAGAAGTGATTGGGACTTGCTTGTACGTCATATATTTATTCATTCATTAAACACAAATGAATAACAAAAAATCATGATGATAAAAGTTATGAGATAGGCTAACAATTCTGTGAAAATTTATTTGCTACCCTATGGAATTCTTCACTTTTCGGTTTTCCTCATGTTTGGCACACAGTTTTACATCATCTGCCTAATTTTACTGTCCGAAACTGAT
Source organism: Fundulus heteroclitus (assembly GCF_011125445.2). NCBI lineage: Eukaryota > Metazoa > Chordata > Actinopteri > Cyprinodontiformes > Fundulidae > Fundulus > Fundulus heteroclitus. The sequence goes on along the minus strand of NC_046369.1, from coordinate 38,572,846 downwards.
ACCCTGAGTTAACACAAAAAGCAGTTTTCAAATGAAGATTTTATTTAACTATCCAAACCAACCTGATCCTATTTTAAACACTGTTTGTTCCTTTTGTTAATTTACTGTGATTACCTGGATTTGTGGTTAAAGGGGCATTGTCACGTATCATATATTCATCTTCAAATAAAACAATATACACCAAATTTTCATCCTGATAGTGCTCACTTAGTCCTTTTTGAGCCTGAAACTTTCCACAGGGCATGATTGGCAGACATAAACATTTTTGTGCTATCTGCCGGCATTACCACATAACTATCAGAAAGCAAGATGGCAACAAATGAGTCACAGCAGTTAGAGCCAGTAGACCGTCCTGCAATGCCTGGCTGTAAAGTGGCAAAGACCAAGGGTTAGGGTTCCTTTTTTCCCGTACTTCCGCTGGGCATTGATGACTCTCTCGGCTCCATTGCTTCTTCTTGTTCTCTCATTGTGTGCATGCACAATATTGTTCTTCCAGTCAAGTAGTCTTATTATGGTAAATATACAATAAAGTTGTTTGGGTACTAACAATACAAAAACAAAATGTAAAACTCAGAAATAAAATAATAAAACAAGCCAGCAGGGTGCAATAATGTAATTAGAAAACCTGTGTATGCAGTTATAGTCACCGACTGATGATTCAAAGTACATGACAAGGCTTCTTTAAGTATTCCAAGCCACACTCAGGCTTGATTACTGCCAGAACTGTAAAATTAAGATAATATTTAACTAATTCCTGTGTGACAGCACAAAGTAGACTAAGCAATTTAAAAAGCAACACATCATGTCCTGATAAAATATGTGTAACACAGTAACTGACATCTCTCAGTCTGGAAGGAGTTGCAAAGCTATTTTGAAACTTTGAGACTCCAGAGAACCGTTATCCATACATGGTAAAAAACATGGAAAAGTGGTGTACCTATACCATGTTGGCAAAATTACCCCAAGAGCTCATAGATTCATTGTCACTGAATGCTTGACTTGCCTCAGTTAAGGTCAGTGTTCATGTGTCACAAACAAGACTAAAGCTGGGAAAAGAATTAGAACTAAAATTCCAAGGCCAAAGGCACTGCTGATTAAAAAAGTACACATTGGATCATCTCAGATTTGCCATGTGAAATTGTGATGACTTTTGAACTTTTGGAAAAAAATATTCTGTCGACTGACAAGTCAACTTCAAACAGGGTTGTTGTTGTTGTTGACCTTAATATCTAGTAGACTATTTTGGCCATGCTTTGTTTTTGCTTAGATTTATGTGATACCCTTTTGTGTTTTTGCTATATAATTTCAAAGTGGCTCAGTTCATCTTTTTACCATCTAGGTCCCCCTAAAACGGCAGCCTATTACTTAATCAGACTGACCTATTCTCCATTCTATACTCCAATAATCACCGTCCCTAGTCTTTATACTTGTAGATTGCTTTCATTCATTGTCAGATGCACCTGCTACCTAGACTTAGACTTAGACATCTTGATTGTCATTTTGTATGCACAGAGTGCTTACAGAACGAAATTTTGTTTGCATACAGCTTGAAAAATCACAGTAAATTGCAGTAAGTTTCAGGATAAGGTGCAGCAGTAATTTATGCAAACAATTGAAATGTTAACAATGTAAACAATGCAGGGGAAACAGTGTGCGATTCACAGTGTACAGGTGAGTATTATTAGAACCGTGCAATATACGAATGTGGTACAGAGTCCATTTGTGGCTTCAGCAGTTCAGAGTCCATTTAGTGGCTTCAGCAGTTCAACAGTCTGATGGCATATGTGCAAATGTGCAATATGAGTCCATTTGTGGCTTCAGCAGTTCTGAAGCCTATGTGCAAATGTGTAAATGTGCATATATGAGAATGTGGTACAGTGTCCATTTTGTGGCTTCAGCAGTTCAGAGTCCGTACTGTGGCTTCAGCAGTTCAGCAGTCTGATGGCATGTGTGCAAGTGTGCAAAATACGAATGTGGTACAGAGTCCATTTGTGGCTTCACCTATTTCACATTGCATCTGTCAATTCCTTGTTGTATTTCCTTTTCCATCTTTTTGGGTTCTAAAAGTTAACTTAATTCAATTAAAACGAATGCCCAGCAACATGTTTTTGCCTGCCTTCTGTTTACATTTGGGCCTTCTCCCACAATTTTGACATAGCTACTTTAGTTTAATTTGCAGAATACATGTGTTAATGTTGTTATGAAGTTGAGAAATGAGCCTCTTGCTAACAATGCATTTTTACAACAATCACAAAATTATAAAAACATTTTTCAGGAGCTATTTGGTTGAGTTTTATATATCTTATCCTATTGTTTCCTGAATTTGCAGGCATTATTCAAAATCTCTTTATTTCAGATCTGTGTTTTTAAACCAATCATATAGACCATGATCATTGTCACTGGTAGTTTTCCACTCAGTGGGAAGTGTAACCCACATTCAACCACGAGAAATAATTTATATTTTTGTGTCAATCTCAAATGTGGCTTCCCCTGCACATTATTTTAGGTTGAGTTTAAACTAAGCATATATATCAAGAATCTTTCTTGTCACTTCAGAATCAGATAAGACTTGTACCGATTACAAAAAGTCTGATATCATTTCCTTTTATGAGCAATATTGATTACTTTTTTATTGCATAAATTAATCCCTCAACACTCACTCAATGATACACACATACCCACAGTTAATTATGTGCAGTAATCTTAAACTTTCATTCACAGAACTGTGCAGTCAGACTTTCTATGAGAAATTAGTGATTGTAACGTGTAACAGACCACAAACCTCTCAGCAGGGGGTGATAGCCCTTACAGATTTAGAAAATAATCTGTTTTTAACTCTATTTGTTTATGATCTAATATTTCTGAAGTGTTTACCTGTTGGAAGTGGGCAAAACGGTACATAGCAATGCGGCTGGCCCTTCTTTCAACTCATGTAGCAAAACCATGTCCAGATATAGCAGATGGTGTACCACAATCACTGCACTGTCCTCACCACCAGTACCAAATCCTTCATACCCTGAACTCTGCTGCTCAAATATCACACTGATATGCTGAGAAATAAAATGCTTTCTATCTTAGCTCTGTAAAACGTTTTTAACAGTTTATCGGAAAGTCCTTTCCGTTTCAATATCTTGGGGTAGAAGACCCACTGACTTCCCATCTCTGGACAAAGGTGTGAAACTACCGAATACATAATTATTTGCTTTCTATCATGTAATTCAGTATGAACCTGGTAGACCTGACTGCTCTTTGTCCCATTTCAAGATTAATGTTGCAAGACTTTATGTTGTACATGCACTGCAGTTAAAGGTATAATGGACAAACCTTTTTTGGTTTTAAGTTCCGAGGTGATCATCTTATGTATGGGTTGTTGTTACACATGCCAATCAATGTGACATGCTCACCTATGCCAATGTGTGTACTCGTTCCTAGCTAATTTCCTCTTGTTGGCTGCACACTTCTTACCTACAGTTCTGGAAATATCATCTGCAATAACCTCTAAGAATACACACATTCCAAACTGAGAGGTGGACAAATGATTTATTTTATTTTTGTTAATGAACCTTTGAAAATCTAAAAGGTTTTCAAAGGTTCATCAAATTTAAACATCTTCTGGTATTTGTGAAATAGAGTTGTATTCATACGTTTACATGTCCTTCTATTTTTTCCTACCATTGTTCATATAATATAGATGTTACATAAAACCAGAAATGCTGTCATTTATGGTTAGGGTTGGGGAATACAATTAGAATAAAAAAATTGTGTTTCTTTTTTTAAAAAATCATAGTGACAATTAAATCTCCCCAAATGACTGTTTAAAAGTTTGAGAATCCTGAAACATTTGGAATAACAACATAGCTTCTAAACGTAACCATTCTCATTTCTGATCTTGCCTGTAAAATATATTATGAAGATGCTCAATAAGGAGCACTGGAGAAAGTTCTGATGTGGCTGTCTCAGTCTCCTGACCTAAACATGATCTGGTCACTTAACAGTTCACACAAGACATCTCAGGAACTTAAAGGAACTAAAAATGTGCCAAAAATGGATAGAGTACCTGTGTGAGAAAATAAAGTGAATCATTCACATCTACCACAAAAGACTTCAATCTGCCTTCGATGCTAAAAGGGCATTACACAATGCTAAGAACAGGATTATGTTTTTTTCTGATCAGGGTAATTTGGGAAGTTTATGTTGTCCATGTGATTTAAATACATAAAGCAAACTCATTTATGGCTTTGAAAACCCCAATAACTATGTATGAATGGAAAGAGCTTCATCACCATTCATGTTCCTTAGAAAATGCCTAAAGTATCAGAAATGCTGTCTGGGTAAGGAAACTGGATTGTTTCAAAATTCATGGAGATTTTGGTGAAGTTTAGGAAAACATATATTCACATAGTGTCAAGGGCACATTTGCATTTGTTTTTTAATGTGGCGTGCCACGTTTTTCCATGTAAGTTTTCTGCAAAAGCACGTCAAAATGCAAATTCTCTACAAATGTTACATGAAAACATCTTGGATTCTGACACTGATTTGTACCTGATGATCTTTGAAATGGCAGGCACTCTTTTTACTCTGTTGCTCCCCCACCCCCGCCCCCGTTCCTAATATCATCTGACATTCTTTAGCTGAAAGCAGACATGGTTTCACCTGTCTTCTGGCTAGCTTTCTCCTCAGCAACACAATCTGATGTGTCTTTCAAATAACAAAGGGGAACAGAGAGAAAGAAAGGGTGGGTGTCAGGTAGAGACGCAGGGTGGGCAGCGTGGAAGTTGATGGGAGGCCGCTCAGTGGCCCCGTATCTTACAGAGTCCAGCACTTTCTTTGTTATCTGTGTCCAATGTGGGAGAAAAACGTCCCATCTTCTATATTATCTTCAAGCATTGATAAGAATGTCTCTCACCGCTCTTCTCTGCACAAAGGCAAGCTGATACCTCAAGGCTGTGTGGTTTGGTGTTTGTGTGACTGAATGTGTTTGAGGCCCAAACCTCCTGGGAAATTCTTGTAATTCTATTGCCTTAATAGGTAATAGTATTGATGCAAAGTTGTTCATACTTTGAGATAGTTGTTATATACTGATGTGCAATAGACTCAGGGACATTTAGATGGTAGTATAAGCAAGCTAAAAGTCAAAGGACAAAACTTTACTTTCACTTATTATAAAAAAAAGTTATATTATTTCTTTGAATATGCTTCCAAATTTAGAATGTATTGCTCCTGTATGAAGACGCCTTCTGTTGGGAAGCTACAAACAACAAAACATGTCTTTGAAATGCTTTCTCATGTGATTTGTGGACGATTCCTATTAAATTAACTTTAAAGAAGAACATGGAAACAGAACACAGATAAGTCCGGGAAAAATAAAACTAAAAAAAAACAAGACGTTTTTGTCAGGCCTTATATAAGAAGACAAAATGGTTACCTTTAACATTTGAGTGATTTTATTTATTTATTCATTTTCTACAGCGTTTGAACAACATGACCTGATTATCTTTAGAGAAAGGTTTACATCATAGTCAATATGGTTGTTCAGGTGTTTTAAATGGGGTTCTACTAAAAGGTTGTGACCACTCAATATCTTACTTTTAGAAGGTAATTCTGTGCAATTAATATGACAGATACGTTTCAGAGCTAATCAGAATCAGAAATACTTTAATAATCCCAGAGGGAAATTGCTGTTTCAGTACAACCGCATTCACATACATCACAAACATTTAAGGGGGGGGGGGCGATTTACTGAGGCCATGCTGCCAAGGACACCGCCTTACATGGTAACCCACAAGGCGCTGCCTTTGAATCTGTGGAAATATAGAATGCCACAATAGAGGAGAAGAGGTACAGTGTGAGAAATCTGACAAAAAAACCTCATGCACGAGAAGCACAAGTAAGACGAGACACATATAGCAGAAGGTAAACATTTGAAACTAGTCGCGTGTAAGTTCATCTGTTTTTATGACCATCAGTTATGTGTGTCTGTTTGGGTGAAAGTGTTTATATTTCCATGAACACTCTCCAGAGGCCATTGTTCTTGATGTCATCAGCCGGCCAACAGTTCAGAAAGCATCCGCAGATGTCAGCAAGGGAGAGGGTAGCAGGGGAGAGTTCTGAGCTCTCTCCGCCATAACAATCCAGGAGTGATTAGATAGGGAAGGCATTGTCCAAATACTATATTTGTTATGAGACAAGCTGCACTGACTTTTTTTTCCGCCAGCTTTAAGTCATTGCTGGCTCCAAATGGCAAATCCAATATTCCAAAATTAGTTGGGCTTTTCTGCATCTCACTTCCAGATTTTATCCTATCTCCCCTTGAGTACAACCATCAAAGCCAGTCTGTGTTCCAGCACATCCAGCTTTTCGGCTCTGCTCCTCCACCTTCCAGGTCTGTCCGTTCACCGCCTTAGTGAGCGTGTCATATGCAGCCGGTAGACTGATCAAGGCCAAATCCGCTGTATATCCTGAATCCGAATATGCAAACGTTTCAAACGTCCAGGTATGACAAAGTCGAAAGACACACTGTTTTCCATCCAAGAATATAGGGTGTATCTCACAAAATGAGTCAAATCGGGACCGGACGGGTCCCCCTTTTGTTGCCTATCCGTCCAAAAAAATGTATCAATGGCATTGCGACACCAGCTTACCACATCCATGGTTTTTCAGAGTTTGGGTGATATGAAGAAAGTGCTCAGAAAGACAGAGACATAAGCAGAAGCAAGTGAGGGGGGAGGGGTGGGTGAAAGCTTGAATGAAGAAAAACATGACTGTCCTCGAAGAGAGACAGAACAGAAAAAAGAGAGACAGAACAGAAAAAGTTATTTCAAGTCAAGTCTCAAAAAATGTCATTGTTGGGGAAAAAAGCTAATTGTGTCACAATTACATTTGCTGACTATTTACCCACATCTCTTTGGTTATGCACAACAAATATGGTTATCTAACAATCCACAACAATGGACAGAAAACTTTTTCCATTAATTCTGTTGCTCATGTTCACTGCCAACTGTAATATTAGTAGGCCTTATAGCTACTTCACAGTAGTGTGTTCAGAAGACAGATACTATCAAGTCAGACAAATGTACTGTATATTATAATACTTTATTCTTAATTCTACATTATTTAATCAACCAAACAAAATGTGCTATAGCAACCTCAATGGCACAGCTGAGCATACCGAATTTTATATTGTTTGTATGGTCAAAATTACTCCTCTCTGCAGATGGGTATACTAACTATAAATGTTACAGAAGAGACAAGCTTAACATTCAGAAAGAATACGCAGAGCTCTAAAGAAACAGCTGCGACCCACAGACGAACAATATGGACCTGGAGACAAAGTCTTCTACAAACGAGTGGACAGCCCAGAATGGAAAGGACCAGGAGTGGTTATTGGGCAGGATGGTGCAGTTGTTTTTGTTAGACATGGAGGCACCATGTCTAACAGGTTGACATGGTGACATGTTTTCCTGGACTCATCCTAAAGTGGAGTTATCTTTGGATTAACAAACAAAATATAAAATCATCTTCAAAATAATATATATATAAAGTATATACCAAATATTCATCCTGAAAATGTTTATTTAGTTCTCTGTGAGCCAGAAAATAATTTGGCACAGAAAACAATCAGCAGACATAAGCACTGTTGTGCTATCTGCTGGAAATATCAGAAAGCAAGATGCCGACAATCGACACAGCTAGAGCGAGCCAGTAGACCAGCCAGCAGTGCTTCGCAGTAAAGTGATAGCTTGGCATGATTGAAGATCAACATGGTCTACAGGGCTAGGGTTATGTTACCTCTTTCTTTTTGCACTTCCACTAGGCATTGCTGACTCGCTCACCTCCATCGCTTCTCCTTGTTTACTTATTACTTATTGTCAGGGTTTATTTATGTTCTGGCCTCATTTCTTGTTAGTTTTCAGTTTCCTCCTTCCCCTCTCACTCAGCTTTCCCTTCACTCCTGCTGCAGTCAGTCACACCTGTCAGTCACTAATTAGTCAGAACTCACTTCACCTGCCAGCCTCCCTACTTAAGCCTTCCTCTGCCCTCACTTCTCTGTCAGTTTGTCTTCAGTACTCCACTACTCCTTGCCTGTCTTCCTGAGTTCTCCCTGCTTACTGTTGGAACCCTACCACCTCTGCATCTCAAGTTAAGTTTTGCCTTTTACTGGATTCTTCCTGTCCTGCCACTATCACTAGCTTGCCTCTGCCTGTTTGCTGGACCAATTAGACACCTCTCTGACTTAAGCCTCACCAACAGTTGGTATACCTGCCTCTCCTGTGCTCCAGTAACCTCAGCCTGCCGTTGATATTACCAACTGCATCCATGCTTACCCTCCTGGACTTAATCTGTCAAGCTTCTGTGTCTATCCCCAGCAACTGTGGAATTATCCAGCCTCATCTGTGCAACTATCCTGTTGAGACTCAGATCCGCAAGTATTCATCTAGCCTAGCTGATCATCCTGTGGTGACTCTGACTAGCCAGTATTCATCTAGCCTAGCTAGACATCCTGTTGTGACTCTGATCAACCAGTATTCATCCAGCCATGATATATATAATGTTGTAACTCTGACCAGCAAGTATTTGTCTCTGCCGTGCTGTGGATCTTACTACTGGGTTTTGGTTCCCTCACTACCGTGCTGTGGATCTTACTACTGTGCTCTGGTTTTCTCTCCGCCGTGCTGTGGATCCTGCTACTGGGTTCTGGTTTACTCTCTGCCAAGCTGTGGATCCTGCTACTGGGTTCTGGTTTACTCTCTGCCAAGCTGTGGATCCTGCTGCTTACTCTGGTCTCCAAGTACCCTCTCTGCCATGTCTCTGGTCCTGCTTGCCAGCTCCTGCACACATCTACACCTCTGCTCCAGTTCAGTCCTCCATCTCTGGTTCCACATGCCATAATTCATCCACTGTTACAATAAACTCTCAAGTTCAGCTCTGTGTGTGCGTGCTCTGTCCGGGTTCATCCAAAGACAAATCATGACACTTATCATATGCAAAATATCGTACTTCTAGTCAGGTGGGCTTGTTGTGGTAAATATACACAAATGTGTTTTTTTAATAACAAATAGAGCATAAAAAGGATAAAACCCAGAAATAAAACACTTTACAATAAGGCTCCCTTTGTAGATGGCTAATAAATAGTTCTTAGCATGAATTAATCCCTGTTATTAATTATCTGTAAACACTTTATAACTCATTGATAAGTGTTTATTATACATGAACTATGGGTACATAAACTGACTGGTTTCTTGCCAAAATACTGTGCCTAATCTGTTGAACTATATATTTAATCTAGAGTTGCTTATATTATTATTTATTTTATTGGTACCATTATTGATACTTTTTAATCAAACAAAACAGTGAAAAAGAGAACTCTATAAAAATTATTTCAAGTATTAAATAATATTTTACCTGAATAAGAACTACATAGACTTGCGCTTGCTTGAACCGCCTTTGAGGCCGCCGGCACACCGACACACTGACATCTGGGATCAGCCTCCTGGTAACACATAGACCACAAAACCAGGGATCTACTCCGTCTCACTGGGGCAAGGAACAGGCCCATCCATTTCAGTCCAGCCCTGTAGATTCAGATTGTGCAGTAGAAGGTGAATGGGCATCTGTAGCCTGAGGTTGTACAATTAGCTAACTGTTAGCTGTGTTAGCCACAGGTCCTGGATTTGTCTTTATGTCGCCAGCCAGAAGCAAAAGCATTAAGGCGTAAACTCGTCCTTTGAATGGGCCTGTAGTTTTTTGGTTCAAGTGGAACTAGCATGCCTATTATTCAGAAACCTGATGTAGAGGACATATTGAGTGATATCATCACTGTTCCAGGTGGAAACATGCAATGAGCACAAAAACAGGCACACAGTCAAAACAATGGTTAATCTGCTGGGGGGTTAAATTAATGGAAAATTAGAGCTGGAAGTCTTAAAATTTGACACAGAATAAAGTATTGCTTTCATTCCGTGTAGTTCTTTTAGTAATCTTGTGGGTCTCTGACAAAGGAAAACCATTAATCTCTACTTTAACTGAGTGCAGTAACATTCCTGACAGCATGACATACAATCTGAAAATCTGAAAGATTTTCTGCATCTCCTTTGTCATTAAAAAGCTGCTGTTGACATAAAAAAGAAGAGCTGCACAAATAAGTTTTTCCTCAGAACTAAGAGCGTCCCCTCCTTGTATTATAAGAGCAATGTGCAGACTGAGAATATTAAGATAAATCACTGAGAGCACCGAAAAATGGCAACACATGAAAATATATTATTACAGAAATGATAAGACATTTAATCATGGTCTGATTGCCTTAGCCGACAGAATTTTCTGTTGAGTATTTGCGCTCCAGCATACAGGCTATTCCAAAAATGGACACGCCTTTTCCAAAACTTCCTTGTGCAGATCTTAGCTAAAATGAAGGAAAAACTCAGAGTTTGCCCAAAAACTCTGTAGTAGGGTTGTTACGCAGAGTAATTTGTTGTCATAATTTGACTCAGGGTCAAGGTTTCTGAGCTTTCTGAAATGTACAAGCCAGGATATGCAGGAAGTTACCCAGAAAGTTATCTGAATCTCCACTAACCCAGCTTTCTGAAATGGGGCCCAGAAGAGCTCAGATGGCTCAAATCTAAGCAGTTAGAAAAAAATATCATATTGTCATTTTAGATTGGTGTTTTCTCCAAGATTCCTCAGTCAACATGTGTTGCAAAAGCAGCCCTTGTCAAAATCTGCAGTACACCATCTGGGCAACCTGTATCAGCTAAGCACTGGTAGATATCAAAGTAATCTAAGCATATTTAAAAGTTTGTTTACAATATATAACCAAAAGTAAAGTATACTAATAATGACTTACACAATTGTAGCTTGAGACATATTTTAGAAAGAGTCATATGCTGGTATTAAAATGACAAGAAAAATAATAACATGGATGGTGTGGGTTGGTAAGGGTGTTAGTATTTTTAAAATGCCATGTATATTTCGCTCATTAGTAATCTTTTTTATAGTTCACTTTCTTTATTATTTGTCACATCCAATATTTATCAAGCAAGCACTTAAATACAGCATGGTTTAAACCAGTTTTATTTGTATTTAAAGAAAAACAGCTAGTTAGTCCAGTTAAACAACAAAAAGCAGTCTCTTTCAAATGTCCTTAAAAACATTTTGTAGTCTAAATGAGAATTAATTTTTTTCTATAACCAAAGTGATATAGACAATTTCATACCAGGAGACATTTCTACGAAGCCAACTGTTTTTTTTTTTTTTTGTGTAACTACCAGTTCTGCATAAAAGGCATCCAAAATAAACAACAGATCTAAAACGTTTAATAGCCGCATAAGTCACAAGACTCCTGACAACATAGATCTATCTACACCCTGAAATAATGTAAATTTATCATGACTCTAAGTTTCAATATGATTGGAAACCAAATGCCAAAAACAGCAAAGAATGGTTTTATCAATAACATAAAGTTCAGAGAAGAAAAAAGCTGAGTGCTACATTTTTAGATGCATAACAGAAGACCAGAACTAATCCTGAATGCTGCAAAATTCAAGCCCTGTGCCGTTAGATGGTTTTAGCTGGAGATGATTCTCAAAGAAATCCAAAAATTCCAAAAAGATTAAGAGACCCCAGTGACGGGTATGAAAGAAGACATGAACAAAATGTATAAATTAATTGAAGAAGAAGAGAAGTATTTTTTGATGAGAAATTGAACTATTTAAAACATGATATGCTCCATTAAAACGCTATGGTTATATTTATTTATTTATTTATTTATTTATTTATTTATTGTCAATTTTTGTTATACAACTACCACATTTTTCTTTTTAACTGTACTTGGTTTGCGGGAGTGGTGGCCTAGTGGTTAGGGAGCCAGGTGTTAGTGTTTTAGAGAGGCTGAAACGGTCACTAGTTTAAATCTCAGTGTGACTCTGGGTCCATGAGCAAGACCCCTGACCACAGATTTCTCCCTGTGTTCCTCTCAGTGTGGCAGCACACTGCTCCCTGAGGGACGGGTTCAACACGTCCCCTCTGTGGGAATATAGAGGGAAATGCTTTTAGTCTACTTATTAATGAGCAAAATATGTAGCTAGGAATTTCTTGATCCAAAATCATCAATGACTTAACAGAACGAGAGGCCTAGGTGTGGTATAACATTGTTTCTGTTGGAGACCCTCTCTGGTTATGACCACAGCAACAGTCTGCATAAACCGCTCAGCTGCTATTCTAATAAGCAGCCCTAATTAGCTTAGGTCTCTTGTGGACTGCTGCCAAGGCCGATAGTGAATGAAGCAGTGTTTGTGGCTGGAGGGATTGGATGACAAGTTTGGCTATTGCTGTCACAGACTGTGACTGTAGCCATGGCTTTGTTATGTTTGTGCAGTGAACTGACATGGTTTTGCTGACTGAGCATGATGCCGAAGCAGCTTCCTAAACTGCTGTGGTGCACTGATAGGACACTTGTCATATCTGATAGAGGCATTTTGGGTTCAAATCCTGCATGGCTATAAAGTGCTTATTGGCAAAGTTCACCGGAGTGGGACACGGCAGCCACAGAGCAGATATCAGAGTCACCCATATGCATATCATTGAGGGATTGATGCACAAATATGGCCAAAGCAACGACCACTTCCACAGGTTTAAAAAACGCTTTGCAGACCAGCTGCAGCTCCACTTACAACCATTAGTGAATGTTGTCACGGTTGGTTCTGCTGCAAAGTGGAAAGTGTCACACCACTTTTTGTGTCATTTCTATTTTTGTTTTTGAGTTTTACCAAACTGAAAACATTTTCTAGGTGCTGTGTTTCAATGAAAAATAACAGCAAGATCTTTTTTCTATGTTGTGGTATCTTGACACCTCTAGGTTTTTTATTTCTACAGTAAACCACTTGTAAATGTGTTCAAATCTTTTCATTAAATGTTTACATTTTAACTAACTGCAAGACTTAAATTCTTTGTTGTTGTTGTTGTTGTTGAACTGGTAGCCTTTATCCACAGTAAGAAAATAGGGAGCCGAAGATAAATGGAGTCCCACCAGACGTAAGTTATTTTGAATACATACTATTAAATAGATTAAATTGTTGATACTGTCGAGAATAGTGATAGAAAGACTCCTTTACTGAGCCTGTGGCAATTGTCCATTACCAGGCTCAAATTGGAGGCAAATGGACTTTCACTCAGTTTTTCTGAAAACGTTTCAACACCTATCCAGGAGTCTTTGTAAATTCTGGTGGCTTGCATTTCAAGTGCTAGCTGCCAAAATTGACAGTTGAAAATTGGGGGTATTAAAAAAAAGTCTGGGAGTTAACAATAATCAATAGTCACAGTAAGGGAAATGCAGCTGCCTTAAAGCGAAAGTGTCATGTCACAGTTTTCTACATGGTGTAGGAGGAGAAAGAGAGATTGAAAAAAAGTCAGGAAAGATGTTAGTGTGACTCAGGGACAATGGATTAATGTTACGATCCCCAGGTATATTGTAAGTTTAGGTTCCTAGGGATTGTGCATCTTTCCGTGTTTTCACCTTTTTTAGTACTGTCTATAGATTTTGTTCTTTCCTTTTTGTTTCTTGTCATTATTCAGTATTCTGTTCATTATGGATTTAGTTTGTTTTTTTATTGTTTTGCCTGCCTGTTCACATCACATAAGAAGTTATTAAAATACAATACTAATCTATTGCAAGACTTTGCTACAAAGTACAAGAATAAAAGATTCTTGCTGAAGCTCATTTTCATTGGTCTCCTCTGATATTCCTTTCAACATCAACAAAAAAGGCTTGAAGTGAAGTGATCAGATAATCTCCAGGAATCCTTTTCAGGTTAGGTCGTCAGAAAATGTCAGCGTGCTCTTTTGTTTGGAGGAAAAACCTACCAAGACATGACTGTCCATCTACACTGACTAGCCTGGCAAGGAGAACATTAATTAAAGCAAAGGAACGTTTATCTAAAGAGCTCCATTGCTGCACAAAGTAATTTGAAGAGCTTTACACAAAAATGACAGAACAGAGGGAAAGAAAATAACATGAAAAACAACAAAAAACAAGACAGTATTAAATGTTCACATCACATCAGAAGTTATTAAAATACAATACTAAAGCAATTTAATTAATAAGACATTGAGTTAAATGGTAAAGTAATAATTAACTTTATGGAAAATCTGAAAAGATTTAAAATCAGAGTGTGAAGCCTCTAAAATAACATTTCAAATATAGTTGGTTTTAAACCACAAAGATTTTTGAAAGAAATTGTAGCTTAGAAATAGGTCTACACTGCAAAAAGGGAACTAAATGTAAGTCAAACCCAATCAGGTTCTATTGCAAGACTTTGCTATAAAGTACAAGAATAAAAGATTCTTGCTGAAGCTCATTTTCATTGGTCTCCTCTGATATTCCTTTCAACATCAACAAAAAAGGCTTGAAGTGAAGTGATCAAATAATCTCCAGGAATCCTTTTCAGGTTAGGTCGTCAGAAAATGTTAGCGTGCTCTTTTGTTTGGAGGAAACAATGTTGTATGCAAGTGTCTGAATGCTTTTGACATGATCCTTGGTGTGTGGTGAGTGCCTCAGATGAAGAGTGTAATTACACTTCAGAGGAGATGAAGCTGAGTCTGCAACCGTTGAACAATTGTCTGTGTGACAGCCCAGAGTCATGTATGACAGCATGCCATGGCAAAGAGCAGAAAGTCAGTAAGAGCTCCAACTTCTTCTAAATTAAGACTTAAATAAAAATAAATGTGTGTTAAGAAGTTGCTCAGAAATAAATATTTACTGTTAAGAGCTTTCTTAAAATAAATGTATTTAATTGGGACTTTATGCAGTGCATCAACATAAAGTGGTGACAAAGGGGAAATGGAAGAAAGATACATGATTTTAATAAAGTTTTCACAAAGAAGTAAGGCAGATCTTACAAAGGAACTTTCCAAGGAACCCAGTAAACAGGCCAGAGTTTTAGCTGTCGACAAATTTAAAGTTGAGTAAGATGAAAAAGTCCTAACAGGATGAAGCATGTATGGCTGTGTTCAGCAGTGCTTTAAAATGAAAAAGGTTTCAGTTTTCTAGGCCTTTCATGTGGTGAGTTATGATGAGAAATGTCCAACAGCAGACAAGCGAACAGTGTTGCAGAATAAAAGTCATAACTTGGGGAGTTTAAACTTCTCAAACTTTGAACATTTTACCAAGCTCTGTTCATTCCATTATTGAACAATGAAAAAAAAAAAAAGTTTGGTCGATTTGGAAAAACCTACCAAGACATGACTGTCCATCTACACTGACTAGCCTGGCAAGGAGAACATTAATTAAAGCAAAGGAATGTTTATCTAAAGAGCTCCATTGCTGCACAAAGTAATTTGAAGAGCTTTACATAAAAATTACAGAACAGAGGGAAAGAAAATAACATGAAAAACAACAAAAAACAAGACAGTATTAAATGTTCACATCACATAAGAAATTATTAAAATACAATACTAAAGCAATTTAATTAATAAGACATTGAATTAAATGGTAAAGTAATCATTGACTTTATGGAAAATCTGCAATAAACATGTTTAGCAAGATTTTCTGCACATCCCTGGTTTTCAGGGAGTTGGTTCCACAGCCGAGGAGCAGTGAATCTTAAAACTATTCCAACTTTATTCCAAAAAAGTAAAAAACAAAGCAACTGGACTTGTTTTCCGTAGTTGAAAACGTTTCGCTTCCTCTCCAGGAAGCTTTCTCAATTCAAAAAGTCTGGAGTTTATGTGGAGTACCAAGCTTTATACTACATCGGAACAGACAACAAGTCCAGTTGCTTTGTTTTTTTACTTTTTTTGGAATGACCATGACCTGGATGACTGAGAATCTTCACCAGCCTCTTCCAACTTTATTTACTCAGAGTAAAGAAAGTAACCAGGTCTTTGATGTGTCTCAGAGGTCCACATGGCCAACACCTGACAAGCAACAATGGAATGTTTTTAAACAAATTATGGCTTTATTGATCATCCAAATTGTAAATTCTGCACATAGACAAACATTTAAGGACTGCTGTGATATTACCCATATAAGAATGTTGCCAAGAGGCATGTTGCAACTTGAGATGATCTGCAGAAGTCAACAGAATCTGTCGGAAGGATAGCAATAAAGACATTATTAAAAGGAAGCTATAAGAAGTCACATTTGCACTTTTCCACAAACTATGTAGGAGATATAAAGGAAACAAAAGACTTCACATTACTTTGAACACACCATCTACAAGATGAAAAATAGATGGTGGCAGATTTAAGATGTGGAGGTGCTGTGCTTCAGCAGAGACAGGGAAGATGACTAGAGCTAATTAAAGGGCAATTCTAGATTTAAAACACCTCCAGAACCTTCAAATGGACTTCAGACTGGGGACAATGACTCCAAGCATAAAGCCCAAGCTATAATGCAATAGTTTTAATTAAAGCGTTACGTGTATTAGAATGGTTCAAAATATTTTCAGACCTAAATCCAATTAATAATCTTGTGGGAGGGATATGAAAATTGCAATTTACAATTTGGAAATAACTGTTTCTATTCAATATGTTTTGCAAAGAAGAATGGACAAAACTAGCAGGACATACCCCAAAGGATTTTTGTCTGTAAAAGAATGCTGGATGTATGGATTCTACCACTTTCACAATTGTGCATGACTTTGTGTTGACATGTCAAATGGAACCCTACAGAAAATCTATGTTAAACCTAGACATTGAAGTGTAAAACGTAAAATAAAATCAGGTGATATGATTACTTTTACAAGGCTGGTACGGCAGCAGTAGACAATATAAGAAAAGCTAAAAAGCTTAACATGCCAGACATGTAAACTAGCCGAAAGAGAAAAAAATCCTATACACGTGTGTTTTGTCATACATACGCTCATCAAAGACCACTTTGGGTCCATTTCCGTCCCTCTAAGCAGCTCTTCTCCTCCCTAGTCAATTTGACAAATCCATTAGGGACCCATTATAGACTTTATGAAAAGCTGCTCCACTATCTTTCTCCCAGTGCTCAGAAGGAGCGCCATAAATAACATTATTGATGATAATGGCAGTCCTCACGGGGGTTTAAATGGCACATTTGTGTGTGTATGTGTGTGTGAACACATGTTCACACTTCAGCCTGGTTGTCATATTTGTTGTTCCAGTTGTGATTGCTCTATTTATAATTGGAAGGCTTTATATTTGATTTATTTCAGACAATACTTAAAGCTGTGTGCTTGCAAACATTTTAACATGTTTTGACATGACCCCCGAGAAGCAAACAATCATTTAGTCTTGATGTGCTTCTGTAATTTATTGTTGTTTGCTGTGTATTGTTATATGGTTAGCTAATCTAAGCCTGTAGATGTAGCAGCTAAGCTGATGAGGTACTATTCATATCACATTCCAGGTCTTGTCTTGTGTTTAGTAGACATTTATGTGGAAGCCCATGAACAGATCAGCCTTACATTGAAGACTTACCCTGTTACCAATTACTACACATAGAGAGACAAATGAGCAGTTTCTATATTGTTTATAAGACCATTCTGGGTGACTGTGGCTTGATGGGTTAAGTAGTTGTCTTGCAATCAGAAGGTTGTTGGTTTGATTCCAGCTTCCTCTTGTCACAAGGCACATAACCCCAAGTTGCCTGCAGAGCTGCATATTTGTGTGTTAGTGAGTGCAATTAGGTGAATGTGTTTCTAGTGTACAGCGCTTTGAGTGGTCAGTAAGACTGGAAAAACGCTATATAAGTTCAGTCCATTTAGCATTGTAAAACCCATACCTTTAATTACAATATGTATATAAAATCATAAAACTATATTTCAGAAAACCAGGCAATCATGTGGTGAAAACCCTACTTTTACGATAAACTGCTGGTTATACAGTTGGAGCTCACCAGATGGATTTCGTTCTGCAGAGCTCCTCACATCCGTCTGGGAGATGGATGTATTTCAGAACAAGGGGCCTTAACAAATATCCTTGCATATGACTGGATGTCCATAATCTTTACTGACATGCTACTTCAACCACTCACATCGTAACCAACATGCTGATGTTACCATGCTGTTAGATAAGATCAAGCTCTTACCAAATCTGGTCGTGAGAATGGTGAAAACTAACAAAAGCATTCAAAGCCATTCTCTTGTGTTCTTTTAAAGAATTAATATTCTGTAGATTGGAAAACACTGAATGAAGTAGCAGCATCAATGTTACCGATTGCTTCCTCACTGCGAGCCGCCATTGTTGTCTGAGTCCAAACAGTTGCATCTCTGATACGTCACATCTACAAAAATACGGCTGGCGATCCTGATTGGGCGGTCCGTTTTATGTGATATTGAAATCCCTCCCAATGGCAACGAGTCCAGATGGATGCGTTGATGCCGCGTGGAGCTCCATCCATCTGGCGAGAGTCAATTTAGGAGAATTGAGCGTGCGTCTTCAGGTAGGGCAATGAGACACACACACATGGATGACACTTTCTGACCTTCATGCAGAGAAACGCATAAACCCAAGAGGTGAGCAGCAGTGTAAGGGACAACAGTACTTCCATTGCAAACAGGCAGACATCGTTGTGCCTAAGAATACACTGCAGACCCTCTCTAAATTACCTCTCACCATGGAAATTTTTAAGTGCTTTTAAATTACATAAATAATGAAGTCAGACAGGTATGTTTTTTAAAAAACTGCTAAAATGTACTCTACCACGTAATCTCATCACTCTGGAGTCAAAAACAACCTGCTGCGGCAGGAAGGGGGTGGTAGACAAGCTGTCACAAAACTCAACTGAGCTGCTATTTATTTACAGAGATCAAAAAGCCCGAAGGTGCTTCTTTTTGCTGCATGACTTAAAGATGGGTTCTCATCTTGTTAAGGATGAATCCCTCAACAATCCGCCCAGCGGGAAACCCAGATTTTAGTCTTTCATTTTGGTCTTTTCTTTTGCTCTTCATCCTGTCTTGCCCTTCAGCTCTATCAAATTTCCTGCCTTCCACTGAAATGCCACATACAATTACAGTTTCTCAAAAATATTTTCAAATGTACAGCTCCCTGGGGACTTCCTTACTGCTTTTACTTTGCTTGACAAATAGCTTCAGTCAGATGGTTTGTAACAGTGAGTTTGCAGTGATGGTGCACACATAAAATGTGTTTATTTTACCTTCTCAAGTTGTAATAATCTGGGTTGTTTTCAAACCCTTTAAATAAGAACCATCTTAAAACATTAAATACCATTTTTACCATAAGGCCAGACCAAAGTTAAGATCACTTTTTCTCTTTAGTTTATTGAATAATCATTTCAGAATGTCTCAAATCAACATTACAAATGTGGCAGTCTTTGTTCTGAAAGGACCCAGCAGTGTTGACATTGAATTTGAAACCCAGTCTGAGGTTATTTTGGATAAAGCAGTGTTGTGGTATTACGTTTTTGTTCTATTTTATTCCCCTTTGCTCATACTTGGTATTCTTTCATCTTCTCTTTGCCCTGCTGCTGAGTCCAGGACCTCTGACATGTAATGGATTATACTGTCGATGGACTCAGCAGTAAATGTTTTGATACCCTAGACTCCCATTGTGTGTCAGTGCATGAGCCTTATTTTACCCTGCGCAGGTTCAATTGTGTGTGTGTGTGTGTGTGTGTGTGTGTGTGTGTGTGTGTGTGTGTGTGTGTGCATGCGTGTGTGTGTGTGTGTGTGCGCATGCGTGCGTGTGTGTGTGCGTGCGTGCAAATGACTGGCTGTGAGAATGAGACGAGTGCAGTGTAAACTCATTTGTGTTGCCCTCAGCTGGCCACCTGGACCTCTGTGTGGGAGTCATAGATCAGGAAGTCTCACTACAGGCTGCTCTCTTCTTCAGCAAGATGATGCAAGGAGTGCATTAACCTGTTAGTCTCCTAGGAAGACAAATACTTACCTAGCCTGGCCATAGGCAGTATTGCAGTTATGTTGTGTTCATGACTGGTGCAAATTCTTTGGGAACATTTCAACTTAAGAATAGTGTCTTTCTACCTACCAAAGTTCAACTGAATGCAGCTGTCCTATACATGTTGCTAATGTTTTGATAATTTCTGCTTCTATTTTGACACTTCAAGTATTTTGGTCAGTTATGCAGATAATCAATCCTATTATTTTGAGAAGATCTTATATTATTTACCATTTTGACTGAGGACTGAATCACAGGATAGGATGACCCTTAACAACTCACAATAATAATAGGTGACTTCCTGCATGCAATACCTATATTAATAGCTACATAACCACATTAAACTAACCACTTAACTTAGACTACTTCCCCATTGCAGGTCTTAATACTCAGTTCAAATTTATTAATTGGATTTTTTTTGCCAGGTCATTTACCTTACTTTTAAAATGTTGCCTATATCTGACTCCAGTGTAAACAGTTTGTGGGTCCACACTGACCTGCGTGTGCAAAATAATAATAACTTCAAGCCAAGAACAGTTTGGTCCAGGAAACATGAAAGAAATAGAAATAGATGGTTTAAAGTGTCAACGAAAGCCATTTGTTGTGTCAGCAGGTGCTGAGGGGGAAACGCACAGATTCTGGCGTTTTATAGGACTTTGGCTGCACAGAGGTTGGTTTAGATGCGGAGGTGCAGCCAGCAATGGAGGGAAAGGGATGTCAACAACTCAATAGCAGTTCATTCATAACTTTAGGATGTCAAGGGAAACCTTTAATAATATATGTCAGCATCTCTCCTCTCGACTCCTAAGGCAGGACACTCAATGCAATACTATGTATCACATTGCAACGGGGACATATTACGACGTGCTGCCCCCATTGAAATGCCATACAATGGATTGCAAAGAGTGAAAACATCTTCCGCATTGCAAAGTCCTCCTTGTGCAAGATTATACACAAATTTTACATGGCCGTGAGTTACGTAATTCATCTAAACAGTTCCTGTACGAGCCATCCAACTTGGTTTGAATACAGGTTTTGTTCCATATATTAATGAGATCTAATGTCTCTCTGTCCCTCCACTGTGCAGTGCTGTGGCAAGCAACTGCCGTGTGACTTGCTAATGCTAACTCCTATTACTTCTAGACACCACAGGCACAAAGTTGTGACAAATGTCCATGGAAAGTGACTTCAAAGTTGCATCAAATGCGCCTTGGTTGTACCTACTGGAGTCACATTTGAAAAGATCAGGTACGAGTCAGATTCAGGATTAGAACTTCCACAAATGGTAGTTCTAATCTGACTTGAAAAAATCAGATATGGGCCAGATCAGAGGGATCCCAGTAGTTCTAGAAAGTGTGACCTGGCCACTTGAACCCCCCCCAAAATTGGATTTTGGGTCACATTTGCACGCAGTGGAAAAAAAGCCTTAGAAGACTCATGGTGAGTACGGAAAGATCCATGGCAAGCAGCTCCTTCACTTCCTGCGAAAAAGTTGGGTACAAATTGACCAAAACTACAATTTTACAAAAGGGTGGAGGAGTGATATCCTTGGGTGTGTGAGATTCTTCTATATCCTTGCATCTGTTGCCATAGTGGTGTTTCTTGAATTTTTGTCATTCTTGAAGACCCATAAATTACCTACCTTTAGTGGAGATGGTCCTCAATCATGGTGTTATTCCACATGGCATCGTTTAAGCCTTTGGTCAGATTAAGTTGTCCTATACATTTATCTCAAAAGCAGCCCTAAGGCATGACCATCCAGCATGACACCAGTCAATCCAGTGAGAATACAGGGTAGTGTGTGCTTTCTAAACATGTAATGGGGATCAAACAATTGCATAAGATGTTTGCCTGGGATTAGACAATATAGACAATAATATTTGACCTCCTTTGCATGAGTCCCCTGCTGTCCAGTCACATTCAGTACCACACGAGCAATGGTTATGTGATGCTTCCATGTCTGAGGAAAGTTTACTACCCTCCTCTCGGCCAGTTGTAAGGTGTTGGAGGGGTTTTGTGGATGCACAGCCTGTTTCAAGCCACCCCACAGCATCTCAGAAAAAAAAAAGTGTGATTTTATTTTATTTCAGGACTTACCATTTCTTAACTGTCAGATTGTCATTGATTTGGATGGATTGTCATGGATTTACTGGCATTTTTTTGGGTCAAAGGGCTTGGGCGTCATGACGTAATTACTTTGCGTGGCCGCCATGTTGATGGCCTCCTTTACCGCTACTCAGACTACTGCCTATGACTACTGCGTACTGTACTCCCTCTCAGCCGTGTTTTAATTTGATTAATTTCACCTTAACTTGATTTCAACCATGGTAAACCGTTGCTGTATTGTGGGCTGTAACAGCGCAACACATGATCGCCATGGGAAAAACATAGAAAATGGATTAACTTTCCACCGCTTTCCTGCCTGGAGGCGCAACCACGGAGAACAAGTGTCAGAGATAACGAAGAGTCGTCGGCTCGCTTGGATCGAGGCTGTAAGGCGACCGAACATAACTTTCCACAGTATCCCGATGTCAATGAGAGTGTGTTCCCTGCATTTTCATTCTGGTAAGTTAAAGATGCACCGTTTTATTTTATAGCCTACATTGTTTTTTTCCTTCAACCGCGACACCACATACATGCATTAAAGCGCGCCCAGTGATGGTTGATATAGGCTCAAATACGTAAGAAACCCGGAGGGTTTAGGGAAGGTTGGCAGTTAACATTACCAAATTCCCTTTGAAACACATAGCAGCTAGTTAAAAGTACATTACATGCGTGAGTGGTTGTTAGCACTAATGGTTAGCAGTTACTAAACTAGCAGGCGCCAGAGCCCGTCTGAGCACAGCTTACCTTTGTACGAATTACTGTGTTCTCACTGTTTGTTGGCTTTATGATCTGCAGCTCCTGACCCCATCCATTCGTGAACTGCACATGAGACTCCAAGGACTTGTAGCTTCGGAACTGTAAAGGCGCTCACACCACAAACAAGGTAGCCAAAAACGTCCAAAATGCAAAACAGTGGCAACAAGTCGCCGTCGGTGCTCTACTCATTGTTTGAAACTTCATATGGATCCAAATTATTAATAATGCTGATTTTATCAACATACCGGTCCCTGGCTTCTCTATTTAATGTGTCCCGGTAAATTCCAAATCCTTTTTGGAATTTTAACATCTTTTTTCTATCTATTCTACTTCTACGTCTCTTCGTTCAACAATGTTATGTCAGCGTTATGTTAACGTTTGCGTAGCCATCAATATGGCCGCCACGTCCCACAATGCAACGCGGATCCCAAGCCCTATTGTCATGTTTTAGAGTCCAAGTCATTTTCAGCTGTAAATATCTTTACAAATGCAAATGGTCTCCAGCACTCTCTGGCACTCTCCAGGTAGATTCTATACTGTGAGCTGCTGTAGCCAATTATCCTAAAACCATAACGCTAGGCTCACACTGAATATTGTGTAGATACGAGTCCACGTGCGGTTGCGGGTCTAATTTACGGGTCTGCAAACAATTCCGCAAGAGGGAAGTTTGAACGGACGGCGCACCGTTTCCCGAATCAAGCTCCCGAATATGAAGAGCCAAACAGCAAATGACAGGTGCTGGATAGGATAAAGTTGCGGTGAATTTCAAAATAAAATCACCACACCAACTTATGCTAACACGAAAAGTGTAAACAAAACAGTAACACGAGGAAGAACAGAGGTTATTGGAGGGCATTGCCTCAAAAAAACCCTATTTCATCATTTCAAAAGGATGAAATAGGATATTGATGAACACAGAGAATGAGTTTCTCCATAGAAAATGAAAGCAAACGCTGTTTTTTCATTATTTTATGAGAGACAGCAACAGCAGTATGACTGGGGGTTTGCGGCAAACCGGAACTGGATCAGGACCTTAACCAGCACCGTAGTCAGTGGGAGCCCCAGGTAACCCAGCTCTGTGCTTCACAGATGGTATTATGTACTTTGGTTGAAATGGTTTATTTGGTTCACATTAAACATGTCCTCCGTTCTAATGTCCAAATAGTTCAGTTGTAGACTCATCTATTCAAAGACAGTTATTCTAGAAACTATTTATCAAAGTTTTTTCTGGCAAAAAGCATTCCGTTTTTTTTTTTTTTTTTTTTTTTTTTATGAAGCAAAAATCTTGTACAACTCAAATGAAACCCAAACTTATTCAGATTATTGTAGTCTGCTTTTAGGGTGAGCTTGGACAGCAGGATCTAGATACAAGGGGTGTAACAGCACACATATTTGTACTACAAATGTCCAGTACAGCTCTGTTGGCAGATGTACCAAACAAATGCAACATTGTTTTATCCCTGATCACATGCAGACTGTTTATGCCCAGAACTAAGGACGCCATTTAATATCCTACAGAAGAACTTTAAAAAAGTGATATCAAAGCAACAGAGAGATGTCTCAGCTATCACTAAAGTCTGCTATTAGAGAACTTTGGGTTTACCATGCAGCTAGAGTGGAGAAAGAAAGGCTGGGGCCTTGCTCCTCTGCTCTCTGTTTTCTGGCCACAGATCTTTTTGGCTATGAATCGGGAAGGGGCTGCTGTGGCAGTTGTGGCCCCTGGGGTTAGCTATGTATTCAACTGGTTTGCATGTATGCTATGCTAGCTCAGTGTTGGTGGTGCACTAAGGGATCCCTGCAGACCTACCTCTCGTCATAACTTAAAGATGAAGTCCAATTTATCTTAATCTTATGTGCATGGGTACATACACATACACAAAAATATGCATACTCACGCATGGATTATGTGATGATATCATAGTAAAACTTGTTTATTCATAAAAATAGATATAAATATATGCTCATGCACATGCCCTTATGGTAAATTGACTTTTAGCTATATAGTTGTTTCCATCTTGATCTCACTCTCTCACTTTGCACTTAAATGATTTAGTTACCTGAAACAGCATCAAGCTGAATGTAAACATTGCCCATGCACTAGTGGATAAAAATCCAAATCCAGTTGCCTGCAGCATTCAACCAATCCAAATCACTGCTCAGCACTTATGAAATGAGACAACACACTGGTACCGTCTTACAGTGTAACTCAAACCAAAATCAAATCTTTCTTATTTTTGTTTGTGGACAAACTGTATAAACTGAAGAAGGTTAGTGTGCAAGATTTTTTTTTTTTACATTTTTATATTTCATGTAAATAGAATGTCTTTGTCTAACTTATTCAACTCTGCAATATTTGGCTTAAAGCAGTCTTAGTGCTGCCCTCTTAGGATTATACGTGGCTATTGGAGGTGAACTTTCCAATTGGTCCAAATGGTACATGATTTCATCATTGGTGCATGCATCATCATCATAGCCCCGTGTTCGGGTTTAAAAGCATTTCAACCAGACACCCCATTGCGAGTCAGAAGTTGTTTCTGTGACCATTGCCAACGTTTTAATATGGGCACATAGATTATTTAGGCATATTAAATTCTTACCCTCCTTGTCTACCTCCGATGACGTGGGGGATGAGAAATCCTCCACCTCAAAAGAACTATCCATAGCATAACTACCAGCTTCCCTCATACGGACCACAGTCCTGCCTAACCCCCACCACTCATCCCCACACTTAGCCCTGAGGGTCTCATGGCATTGCCCACTTTGGTGGTATTTTCAAAACTGGTCTGGGGGCGTGGTTATGCTTTTATATCAGGGTGAGTTACATTTTAGGGAGTCCTTCTTAGCAGAGGGGATTTCTCACCAGCTATATATTTAGGTGCATCACTTACAGTGGATTGTCTGAGGATTAAAACATCTGCAAAGTGATCTACAATGTTAAAAATGCTAAACATCAATATTTTCAACATTTTTGTGTCATACGTCCATCCATCTGTCATTCAGTCGGTGGCTATAGCTGCTTATAATTGATCAATTTAGAAAGGTTCAACTAAATCTCTTTAACCTCAAACTAACTTTGCCTGTTTTCTCTGCCAAATATAGCACCTCTACTGTGACATTGACTGGGTGACATCCAATGGTGTTGAATTTTCAGTAGCGCTTGGCTGAAGTTTCAGGGAGAAGTTAGCGGATCCAGGCACTGTAGGGAAACCCTGCTGGGTCTCTGGCGTGGCTGCGCTTGACGCTGCCATGGAGATGCCTATGAAAGCGTGCTACGCTATAATCTAAGTCTTCTTCCCTGGCAATCAGCCAAACTGAGAAGACACAAACAGTTGTCCCTCACGCTGGGTTCTTCCCGAAGTGGCACGTGATTAGATTCCTCTCTGGTCCGAGTTTTTGCCGAATCAACTTTTCCCTGTATTTCTAAACAGGAGGTCGCTGACTTAAAACTACGTGAATTCCTTTTTGATCTCACTGGAAGCCGCTACCTTCCAGCGATCGACACAGACTCCACTCATTTTGGCTAAACAAAGCGTCGGAGAGCGCCCAGAGAACTTGGTGTTTTTTCTTTTCCTGCTCCTCATGGCAAAGTGATCCGTGCTGCCCGAAGCCTCCCCTTGGAACCACGGATCCAGGGCCTAGCCAGGGACCTCCTCACTGAGGTGACACAAAGTAAAGAAAGGACTTTCCTTTTTATTCCCCTTTTTTTATCCATAAGGTGATATTTTGTGCCTGGGCAGAACCTATTAGGAAATAGTTTAATGCTTAATTACTCCGAAAGGGAGTTTGTTTAACTGTGCTGAATATTTCTAATGTTGTGAGTGCATTAAGTGATTCTGCTGTGTTTGGTTGTTGGTGATAAATTGGCAGCGCTGATGGCAGAACTCAGAGCTCTCCTTCCTCCGCTTTCTCTTCATCCTTTCTTCCTTTGTCTACATTTGATTTCCAGCATTTTTCTTCAAAGTCTTTTCTTCGGGAGTGAGACCGCCTTGTACTCAGAGTCTGCCCACACTAGGCTGGCATGTTAGATATGTCGTTAGGGCCGCCCCCATGTGCACAAGGTCGTAGGTCATATGTTGTCACAGTCACCATCTTGGAAAAGTACCAGGTAGCTTGAAGCGGTTAGCCTAGGTTATTATGAAGCAACGCCAGTTAGCTGTTGGGTGCCACTGGTAACAAAAGGAGTTAGAAGCCAACCGTGCATGATTGCTAGCAACTAGTTGTGCAGAGGCGTTCCCCATCTGACCTCAGGTCTGTTTCAGTACTCCAGTTGTGCCACCTCAAAGCTATTTAGCCCATGTCTTTCAATGCTGCTATGTCAAAGTGCCGACATCTTGAATGGGATGTCAATCAATCTTAAACAACGGTGAATTGATTTAAGCATTGCTACCTCTCATTTAATCAATTTTGACTTGTTTTATTTTCATCTATTTCCTTTACATGTTCTTTGAGTAGCAAGTAGTGTTTCCTAGTGTTTAATTAAGCAGAATAATTGCTGTAACAGGGAATTATTAGTTTAATTAATAATAACTTGTGAAATTGTAGTTGTTTGTGATCATTTTGGTCCAGAAACTGAATGGTCTCTAAGAGCTATAGAATTACCTCTTTTTGAGTTAATAACTGAATAAACTAAGACATTTTCATTGGTTTGTGGTAAAGAAGTAAGGATTAAAACTCCAACTGCAATTATAATTTGAGTTATCAACGTTTGCTGAATAAGTCTAACCAGTCAACAACTGGTTAAACAACACTTTTCCAGTATAAATAAGTTCATAACTGCTAATTAAAAAACATTGTTAGTGTTAATCATTACAGGCTCACAGCCCTTGGATCACAACCATTTGAATTACATTTGGTATAGCTACCATTTGAGTTTGAATGATATATTATTAAATTATAATTACAAATTACAAATTCTAATTAATAATAATATTCATAATCAAACAGGTTTGTTGGCATAACAGAAGTCTACTCTTAGTCACAGTTGGGGCAGGCACTTGGGAACAGCTCTGCTGGTTTGAAGACACATCTTATACCTAGTCTCTGGTTCAGCTTCTTCCTGAAAAACTCAGAGAAAGATCAAAGCTTGTTTCTGTGATATCTGCTTCAGTCACTAATTCTGCAGAAAGTAGACTTTACTTGGCTTTGGTTCCAGTTTAAAGGAATGTTTCTCCATTTTGGCCAGTAAACTGGACAATGCAGCAGCTCTCTGATGTTGCCTGCTTAGGGTGGTAGACATTGGGAAAGAGGCAGGAGCTGATCACTCCTTCCTTCCAGAGCTGTCCTAAAAAGAGTTTAGGTTACAGTCTGACACACAGGGCTATAATGTTGTCATCCATCCAATGTTTGTATGTATCTCATGACTGTGAGGCACAATGGGACAAAAAATAAGTCTTATCCCACCCTATAAATTCTGTTAAGTACTTTTGAGCCAGTAAACGTTCATGATGGGCAAAACTTGATGCAGTCAAGAGTCTGTCTGTCCAAAGTGTATCTGCTAACATTATGATTAGAACAGTATATACACAATGATTTGTGCCCTTCCTGCCTTCTGTCTTCCTTCTAATTGATGAATTTACAAACAGCTCTAGTATTCAATGTCTACGCTTGTCTGCTTCAAGCAGTAGGGAACATCTGTTTCTTGAACACACAAGCATGAAGTGCACACACACAGAGTGACACTCAAACACATGCATGCAAACCAAATCAGTCACACAGACACACCGAGATCCTCCGTTATGGGTTAAGACATCTGCTGCTTGGTGTTCACAAATTATTGATAGCAGTAAACAGAAAGTTGAGGGGAAAACAGGCATTTCTCATGCTGATGAAATTTTCACGACCTGCCAGCCCATTCAAACCAGTGCTTTGTTACCAAGTGGGACAGCTCAAGAACAAAGGGAGCTTTTTCACCAAGCTTTTCCCATATCAAGAAGAATGGCACAGAAGAGGAGGGGGTGGTTAGGTGACAGGAACAATTTCAATTCAAAAGGTTTTTCCCCCATTTTCTATTGAAAATAATTTTTCCTTAAAGCTTCTTGTGATGAAATACAATGGACTTATTTGGAAGTGTGTTATAACCCTATCACTAAAAAGGAATTGAAATGTTTCTACATATTTACATCTTTGAAACATATTAACATTCTATTTTGTTTAGCGTGAGGAATAAGTTTACATGCCTGCCAAGTATGAGGTACACAAATCAGTTTGCTGCCTAACAGTGTGTCTGTCTCCTTTTGTTACCAAGGGCTAGAGCAGGCATATCCGAAGTGTGGCCGGGTGGCCATATGCAGCCCCAAATCCTGTTCTTATATAGCTAGACCATTTTTTTTTTCAATCGATCCCAAAAGAATTTGCAAACTGGATGACCATCTTTTAATAAGGCAAATGAGCTTTGGATCTACAATGATTTACAACAACTTTTTCATACTGACAGTCTGACTAATTTGTTCATTTAAAATGATCATATTTTGTAGAGGAGGTTTAAAAAATATTACAGCATAACTATTGCTTTTTTTAATTAGTTTTTTGGTCCTGGAGTGCTGTTGACTTGATAATTATGGCCCATGTGCCAAAAAGTTTGGACACCCCTGGATTAGAGTCTACTCTGACCTATGGATTGTTAGACTTCACTAAGGGTGACGGTATGGTATTTGGATGGGTGACCACTGTGGTGTTTATCGCTGATGTGACATTTTTTATTTATCATTATAAAGGATGTCTATTTACTGTAAGAATGATAAAACCTGAATGATGATGCTTTCAAGCCCCCTAAAATAAAAGTGTTGTTGGAATTGTTACTTACAATAATTTTCACAGTTCAGTTCATTAGAACAGGAATACATGTCCATGTCTTTAAACAAATATGTTTAAATGCCGTTTATGCATGCTGCCTGGGCTAGCACTACTTTAATGCTATGTAAGCATTTGCTGCAATGGATTTACCCTTACTTTAATTGTTATTGCAATAATACTACAAAATATTTCAATAAACCTTTAAGTCTGTGTTGACTGTCTTACCCCGTAATTCCACATCCTCCGCTCCTTTACGTGTCTGCTCCATTCCAGACCGCCTTTCTTAGTCCGTGAAAAACAAAGCCTACTACATCCATGGTTACTCCGTCTAGCTCCACCCCAAAGTTTCTTGGAGCCAGGGGACAGCATGTGCAATGATGCAAGCAAGCAGGGGATTACCATGATTCAAATCAAATGTTGAAAAGACAAATCTGCTTTCCTATGTGGTGCAAAAAGAGAGGTTTGCATCCAATATTTAAAGTACTTCTTGATTCTGAGATCATACAAGTTGCTGTATATTAGAAAGATCACATATTATTATGACCTGAGGAAAAAATGTTTTTTAAGGCTTTTTAGCACAAGGCTAATAAAAAATGTTGCGCCGGGTGTCACGTGGTCGATGACGTAATTCGTTGACAAGCATTGATCTGTTGTCATTGCAACAACTTACTTCCTGGTTGCAAACTCGCTTTCTCAAACACAAATAGACGGATTAAACAATGCTAAAAAGTGTGTGGTTTATGGTTGGTCAAATACCAACAAGGATAATGTCTCCTTACACACATTTCCGAACCCAAAAAGCCCCCGTGCTGTGTTGTGCGAAATTCAGTTCCCCTGTGAAAATCTGTTCCCCTCTGTGTCGGGAGCGCGGATTGCAGCCAAAGAGGCAGGGTTTCACAGCGCTTCTGATCGGTTTCTTGGTAAAATAACTCATATAATCATGTCAAGGTTGTAAAATTCAGTTTAATCGGCAGCTGTTAATAATAAAATAATAAATATAAATAAACGCGGTCTTTCAGGCAACTGAAATATACATTCTCTCCTCCCCTCCTCCCATTACTTTGGGAAATAAAGAGCAACTGTTTCCAAATTCTCAAAAATTGTGTGATAGCATGTAGTATACTAGAAATTTCCTCAATCCAGTAATCTGTCATATTTTACATTACAACGGGATTTACCAGAAAGTCTACACTCTCGTCTTTTCAGGAAGTCTTAATTTTTGTGCCCTGCTATCAGCCAGTTTCCATCCTCTTATTTTAACAATGGAAAACCATAAATACACACTACGTGTTGGAATACTGTGCTTGGTGGCTTACTTTTATTTGTCAGGCTTATGTGACAAAAGATGGAAAAACACCGATTATCTTGGCGTTTAAAATAACACAAAACACAAACTGACACCGGAGGTGAGAAAATCCTTCCTGAATGGAATCGCCAAGTAGCTGGTGGCCCCTAAACTTTCGGTTCAGATGCAGCGTTGCCTTAAGAGTCCTGAGCGGAGTGTTTCTCCCACTCCAGCCGCGACAATCCCTGAGCGGCCTGAGCCCAGAGAAGCTCTCTGCGCTCAATCACAGCCCACCGAGATCTCTGGATGTCTCCTTCTCTCCTCCTCACTCAAGGGAGCGAAGAAATCTGGCTGTCATCACAGCAGCCTACCTCTCAGCATGGCCCTGCTACCCCGCAGAACCCTGAGGCGTTTAAAGCCAGGGTGGGGATAGACCCACAGCCGTTTCGGTTCGGAACCCCCCTGGAGAATATGAGCACCACGCCGCAACAGATAAATGCGCGTCCGATCTCTGAGCCCTCACGTCCGGATTATTTAGTAAAATTCCGGGAACACATAATGCTGAGACACTGTGGTTTGTGCTTAATGTACAACTTTTTTCTTTTATGTGCTGTTTCGGCAGATTTCAGCCGTCATAAACGATGCTAGGCAATCGGGCTTCGACGAGTTGTTTCCGTGTTTACATCCGAACTGTCAGCCAGAACAGCGATTATAAACCCTGATTCCAATTATACACCAGCAACCCATTTCTTTATTCTCCTAAAATGTTTTTCTCAGACTTACCCGAATCGTAACAGACGCTTGCGCTGTCTTGGTGTTAAAATCATCACTTTCTGAATCACCATGTGAACTCGTAGTTGTGTACTCCATTGTACTCTCTGTAACGTAGTCTGGGCTACATCAACAAACTACGTCATTGTACCACGTGACCCAAATTGTGGATTTTCAGCCTAGCGGTCACTGAGAGACAATTTTTGGTCCTTAAAAAAACCTTTAACGGCGCAATCGCGATCTTAATGTCAAATTTTTTGAAAATTTGCTCACTAATGCATGTATTTCCGAGTTGGTCGATCTCAAAGTCAAGAAGTACTTTAAATAAAACAGATAATTTTACTGTGAATATATATGTATATCTATATCTCTATATCTCTATCTATCTATCTATCTATCTATCTATCTATCTATATATATATATATATATATATATATATATATATATATATATATACATATATATATATATATATATAGATATATATATACACACGCCCACCGACAGGGGGGGGACAAACGGGTCAGTTGTCCCGGGCCCAGGACAGACAGAGGGGGGCCCAAAACTGACACTCTGACCATTTTAATGGTCACTCAGAGTGTCAGTCAGCGTGCACGCTGAATGAAGCAGCAGTCTGTGTCACGGCACTTTGCTGCTCCCCCTCCCCTCTCGTACATGGCTCAGCGGCGCCAGCCAATCAGCACGCAGGCTCAGCCTGGCCCGCCCACTCAGCTCCACACACAAACAACCGCGCTGTTGCTGATCAGAGTCGGAGAGAGAGAAAGACCGCATCAGCGGGAAAACATAAAGAGGGAAATAAGCGCCGTTTGGCTCTATTTTATTACAGTAATTGAAATCCAGCTGTGTGTTTTGTGAAAGGCCGGTTAAATTCAGTGGAAACACAACTAATTTATCTAAGCACCTGAAAAACCATGACCAAGAAAATGTCGAGCGACAAAAATGGAGAGGAGACGAAACTTCTCTCATTGCCCCGACAGACCAGACCCACAGACTGACGTAACTGACTGAGGCTTTTCAGTCCTCCAGAGAACATCCAGGTAGATAAGAGTGGTCATCTTCAGCAGCAGTTCATGTTAACTTTCAAAGTAGATATTATCTATCATATGTTACTGGAACCCACACAGAAAATGTAAGACCTTGAAAGAACCCAGTACATATATCCTATTAAAAAGTGTTATTTAAGATAAGATAATATTAGCTAATCCTTTATTTATCCCACGACGTGGACATTTATAGGATTAAAGCAACAGGCAGGTGCACACAACACAGACAAAATTACATAAGGATTGAAAGATATAACAGTTGGATTAGGGAAAAAAACACTATGAACATAACATTATTATTACTATTTAATTCGTCCGTCTCCGTCCGTCTTCTTCCGCTTATCCAGGGTCGGGTCGCGGGGGTAGCAGCTTCAGTAGGGAGGCCCAGACGTCCCTCTCCCCGGCCACTTGGGCCAGCTCCTCCGGAGGAATCCCAAGGCATTCCCAGGCCAGCCGGGAGACATAGTCCCTCCAGCGTGTCCTGGGTCTTCCCCTGGGCCTCCTCCCGGTGGGACGTGCCCGGAACACCTCACCAGGGAGGCGTCCAGGAGGAATCCTAACCAGATGCCCGAGCCACCTCAACTAGCTCCTCTCGACGTGGAGGAGCAGTGGCTCTACTCTGAGTCCCCCCTACCCCCCAGATCACTGAGCTCCTCACCATATCTCTACGGGAGAGCCCAGACACACCACGGAGAAGACTCATTTCGGCCGCTTGTGTCCAGGACCTCCTTCTTTCAGTCATGACCCAAAGCTCATAACCATAGATGAGGGTAGGAAAGTAGATTGACTGGTAAATCGAGAGCTTTGCCTATTGGGCTCTGCTCTCTCTTCACCACAACGGACCGGTATAGTGCCCACTTCATAGCGGACGCAGCTCTGATCCGTCTGTCGATCTCCAGCTCCATCTTCCCCTCATTAGTGAACAAGACCCCAAGAAACTTAAACTCCTCCACTAGGGGCAGTACATCCTCCCCAACCCGGCAAAGACACTCTACCCTTTTCCGGCTCAAGACCATGGTCTCAGATTTGGAGGCACTGATCCTCATCCCGGCCGCTTCACACTCGACTGCGAACCGCTCCAATTTAACCGCTGTTAAATTACTGCTGCTCATAATTCTGGGGCATTTCAAGGCATTCTAATTAATTTCTAGCCTTATCTTCAAACATTGAAGAGTCATTATTCTTGGTAAGTATTGGTTGAGAGACTGTGGTTTGAAACCTATCTTTTAGGTTCTAGTTTGCTCAGCTTCTCTCTTTGGAGCTGTGCAAAAGTTCCTCATACAGTGCCTCAAACAAAATCACCCACTAGTCTGACTGTTTGCATTTCAAACAGTCAGACTTTTGATGTCACTTTAGAAGTCACTCTTCTAAACATAACTGCACAAGAGGAGTGGTAGGATCAGCAGAGTTCACATTAACGTCCTACTTTAAACACAAAATAATATGTTACATTAAAGTTCAACTTCCATTGTTATTTTTTATCTAAAGTAATACTGTTGCTATTTGGCAAACCCCAATTTACGTTAATACTGCACTACAGCCCAACAATAAAACTTATTAAAGTTATTGCTTCATCAACTAACGTACCGTTACTCTATGCAACCTTATAATGTCAGTTGTGTTCATTGGTCTTGATTATGCAGTGTGTTAAATTGTGTTAAATTACAAACAGGTGGAATTAACTTTTCTTAAGTGGCTTCTAAATGTAGTTGCACTAGATCTTGTTTAGCAGTACAGAGATAATGAATAGAAATGCTTGCATCACTGTGTGATAGTAAATCCTTAAGTAACATGTTATTGCCCATTGTAGTATATTCGCTGAAGTTCCAGAGTCAGTGCAAGCCATTCATATCCAGCCAGTCTTGGACTGTTCACACTAGTTTTCCATTCAGCTCTCTATCTATTTGGCTTTCTTCCTCTGTTAATTAGTCTTTCTCAGTAGCTGACCCTCATGAATGACTATTTCATGCTTAATGATTATTATTACCAAAAGTGTGTACATAATTTTTGTTCACAGTTTTTTGTTCAATGATCACATATTTGCTCATGGGTGGTGGAAACAAATGTACATAATTTTTCTGTGAACACTTAGAGGTTCATGAAAACTAAAAAAAAAATAGAATAGAGAAGTTAATGTGCTACGTTTGTATATATTTTTTAAAATCAACCCATATTATCTATGGAAATCTATTAAGGGACTTTTTACCTCTCTGAGATATACTCATGCTATTCATGGGCATTTTATTGACTTTTGAAGCTTTGTTAAATCCCTACTGTGCTGTTGAGAAAAGCAGCAACTTTAAGTGTTCTTTAGTTCCATCCCTGTTGTGGTTGGACTATTTCTGAACCAGCACACAGCATTTATGGTGTGATATAGCAGCAACATATCCTCTGTTCTGTTGAAGCAATCATTTATGAATTTGTATGTGTGTGTGTGTGTGTGTGTGTGTGTGTTTTTTTTGCGTGCGCACGTGTTGTTCACAGTCTGTAAAACAGCCTTGAGAAATATTTTAAAGTTTAGTGCTTCTGATTAAATGCCACCAATGTATTAAGGATCTAAATAGGTTTATATGACAATGAAATAATTCATTTACCATATTTATTCTCATATTTTATACAAATAAGTTATATCATTCTTTTTATATGCTATGCTCCTTAATAAATATGACAATAACTCATCTAGTGCTGTCTGAGTATAGCCCTGGTATACCACTCTGTTTTCATGATGACCTCGAGTATGGGAACACTTGCGGAACATTGTTTGTTGCAGCGATTGTTGAGAACGTATTTAATTGCATAATAAAATACAAATTAACTTTACTGTTACATTATGTGCCTTTATATCAATACTATTCTCATTTTCTTAATGTTCCATTTCATGAATTGAGTTTAGATAAACTGCTTTGTGACTTGTTACAAAAGGCTAAATAAAATAATAAATAAGGGAGTATTTAATGGGTCATGAATTACCTCTGGTGGATGGTGATTGAGGTCAGAGTAGTCCTTGGTGAAAAGAACCAGCTAATCCTAATTGGAACATATGTAGCATATGCAAATTTCACTAAAGAGCTCAGCTGGGATGTGAGGGAAACCCTGTGTTTCTCACAGCAAGACTCTCAGTTGCAATTTGAGGTACCTTTCCATGTTAAAATGATGTAAAGGTCAGTTCAAAGTCACCTTTAAAGAACTTTTATTTCAAAGTGGTCCAGTGCTAAGTTAAACAGAAATTAGTAAAGATGACTCAGGTACTAAGTCCGTCAAATTTCTGAAGGTCCCAACAATTTCTTTTACTATTTAAAGAAAGCCAGACTCTAGTAGAGGGAGCTGTAAATGAATAAATTGCATTTTCAAAGTAATATGTTCATTTAATGCATTATTTAAAGTATTTGCTAAGTCCATGGTTTAACACTCTGTGTGGCATTTTTCTAATAATGCTATTCACATTTTTGCCCCCCCCCCCTGAATTAAAATGTCAATTAAAACTTGTTGATTAACATTAGATGTGAGTGTGTGTAAATTATTGTCTAGCTCTATTGGACTTCTGTTAAACTGGCAACCTGTCCAGGGTCTACAACAAAAAGATTATAAGGGCATAGAAAAAGGTCAGATGTAATTTCCATAATTAAAACAGAATATCTTCATTACTTTTAAAGTTTTAAATGTTATCAAAGTCATGATGAGGCAGACTCTGGCTCAGAATGTACATAAATACACACACGATACACAGACACAACAGGACATGATCTTTTTCATAAAAAAAAAATAAAATTATTGTACTGGCTGACAACAATGCTCCCTGTGGGGCTTAAGTGTGTATATAGTCTAAAGCAGCTAAAGGACATATTTTGAAGTAAAAAGATAGCAGTCTATAATACTGTGCAATAAATTTTGATGCAGAATTGTGCAATTTGCATGGATGTCGTTCATCAGATCAGAAAGCTGATTAACCAGTAGTGCATTTGTAATGAGTAACAGATTATGAATTGGGCAGATGGTTTGTTGATTTTCAGCAGGGGGCAATAGCCCTTACAGCTTTCCCAAAGCTGTGAGCAGTATTGGGGATATCAACCCACACAATTCATTACAACGTCCCCCAGCACATTACAGAAATTACCGAACATAGTAGAGTGGAATGCTCTGCTACCTGGAAGGCACAAGGTGTGAAATACCTCCTTTGCATTTACAACGCTATTCCAGTAGTAGCTACTTTGAGCAGATCGCTAGGGGTCTGTTTGATTCAGTTCACTTTGGGTGCTTTTCTATTACGACTGAATGTGGAGCAAATGGGCTGAGAGAGAAAAGCGACATGACGAAACGTCATGGAAGAGATGGAGGGGAAAAGAGGTGTGGGAGCATGTTTGACTAGTTTTCCAAAGGTGGTTGTAGCCCATCAAAGCAAAGTCAACTAGGTAGGCCCACGTATCATTATCATACCCAACCCTTTTACTGAAAAGAGACATTTGGCCTGACAAAACTATAAGCTGACGTTACTTTTTTTAATTAAATTTTTTGGAGAATTTACATATGCAGCAATATCACCTAAATGAAATGGTTTATACAGTGATGTCATGGCACCTTTAAGGATGATACGCTATTGTATGACGGAGAAGATACAAGTGACTGGCTAATTGTTCAACATTTAAGTAAGTAGCATTTTTAAGAGTCTTTCCTCTGGTTCAGAATTTCAACTACCGCACTTTTCAGACTATAAGGCACACTTAAAATCCTAAATTTTCTAAAAAAAAAAATTGATGGTGCGCCTTATAATCCGTTGCGCCTTGTACATGATTACTTACTGACCGATTTTATGTGGTACAATGTGCTCAAGAACCTGTTGAAATGTGTACTGTATTTTTGGACCATAAGGTGCACCGGATTATACGGCAAACTAAATATTCTTCCCATGTGCGTAATATCACAGTGAGGACAGAGAGGGACTATAAAGCCGCAAGTCCTTGCAACCGCCTGTTTGGAGCAGCTTAGTGTATCAAGCTCAGTATCACATATAAAAGAGTTCGATGTAAATGCAACTGGCAACTCCTTGACTCTAAAAATGCCAGCTGATCAAGTTGAGTTAAAGAGTTTATCTCCACAGAGCTGTCAGAAGAAAACTATTTTCTTCTCATAGCTCTGTTTTGATTTCAGTGAGACGTAATAAGCTTTCTGAATGATTGAATTTCACTTTACAAAGTGCCTTGAGATGACATGTGTTGAGAATTGGCACTATATAAATAAAATTTAATTGGAGCTACACTGGGAAGAGGAAAATTGTGGATACCATCCATGAGCTTCGATGCGCAGCATGCTTGTATGACCTGCTGTATCTGCTGAAGGTGCTCCGAGTTAAATATCATGGATGATAGTCTGATATAATTTAACATGGAAATTTGTCAAAGAGGAAGTTAAGGGAATTATGTTTGCCCTTTTCATTTGTCTGTTTGATGTTTTTATATGGAAAGAGTCAGTCAAAAACCAAAGCAGTGACACTCAAAGCTAAAGGATACATGTTTCTTCGGCAGAATTCCCAGCTTATTAGTATCTCAAAGCATCCTGTCTATATTAAGCTGATGAAAACATCCCACAGAAGTGAGGTCAGTAATGGGAATTTCCACAACTGAGAGAATACACCCAAACCCAGATAAAGTTACAATTAATAAAATATCTTAGCTTGGGTTTATATCAGAATGTCCCAGAGAATGTTTTTTTTTTAATTGATTAAAGATTGATTTTCTATTATTGATTTTCTAGATTGTTCTCTATTAGAACTTGAAGCTGGAAAATATTTGGACTTTCATTGATTGAATTTTGAGCTAATTTGATGACCTGTGATTAACTGTTTTATTACAAATAAAGATAAACTACTGAACAAATCAACTTATAAGGAATTAATATTGCTAACTGTACAGTATTTTAAGTTACATATTAAACCATGTATGATCATTCTCATTAAGTAACTATATTTCTTTTTGAATACTTTGGTATAATACATCCAACAAACCACTGTAAAAGTATTCATTACTTGAGTAAGGTCTTTTTGACCTGCACCAAGGTTTTAATTTGAACCCCTGCTGTCAAGTCTAGGCATCCTTGTACACAAACATATTTATACAAGCAGGCTTTAATTACTGGGATGTTTATGTTTACTGTGCTTTTCTTTTGTGTTTTGTGAAGCACATTGGGATTTTACCTGTCAATGTTACTATACAAATAAGATTTGGCCTCCTTAATTTATTTGATCATTTTGCAAGGGGCTGTCATGCACAAAACTGGCTTTGGAACTTAAGTTATTAAAAAGAAAAGATCAATCTGGTGATCTCTCAGAGTCACACAGTTCCTCATATACACATTAGTTAGCACTTACTACAATTTTACAATTTATGAGTGATTGCACTGGGAATTTGCCTGAAGCCTTTTGGCCATAGCATGCAATGTGTGGTATGTGCTGATGTCAAAAAGGAAGAACGATAGAACAACAGCAATAAGTATATGAGATTGCTAAAACAGAGGGCTAGATGATATAGAAAAAAAGCATATAGATAAAATATAAATCATATTGATCCATATTGATAATTATCAACAAATTCAAAACATAGATTTTAAGTGCAACCAACTTTTTACCAAAACTGTTTTTGTTTTTTAAAAATAAAAAAATAAAGTGTGCTCTCTGAACTCTTTGAAGGGGGTGGGGCTTGATTCCTGAA